>NC_056733.1:1107441717-1107741717 GCF_019279795.1 Protopterus annectens
CCACAAGTGGACATTGGCACTTTGCTGCAGTAATTAACATTAGTAGCCCATGCATTGCATTGACACAGGGACCACCTCATTCGGTCTACTACAAACATACACACACACAGAGCACATACCTATTATGTGTCCCTGAGTTAACACAACATCCCCGATATCTCCTCTTATATTATCACTGCCTTTGTAAATCTAAATTATACATAATTATACTCAGTCAATAATGGCAGACATTACAATTTCATACTTTTTATTCTTCCAAAATCACAATGCGATGCTGCACTTGTTCTATTAATTTTCTAAGTGACTCCAACTCGCATTTCAAAAATTCTGCCCGGTGTCTTCTAGTGTTTTTCCTCCCTTTGTCCTGAAGCTCCCCATCTGTCTCAACTCTTCCTAATTTTAAAGGCTACTCCTGCTACTGCCTTCTATAGGCACACTTCTCAACTGATCAGATTTTAGCCTCATACTTTTGGTCGGTTTCTCATAAAGTGTGTGGTTTTCTGTTCATATACATCCTACAATTATGTTATTGCAAAAGCCATTATTCAAGCAACTTTATAAGTGAATAAGAATAATAAGTAAAATCCAGCCCCGCTTATGGGTCATTCTCCTCATTTTATATTTGTCTCAGTCTAGGTTTCTTGCTCAGCAAGTTTGAGGGATGCCTATAAGCACACTGCTGCAGTCATCGAATAATGGTGGGGGTAGAATGTCATGCTTTTTCTTATGTTAAAATACCATTGTGATGATAGGAGGTACTGCCAGCCATACCAGGAGAAGTAGGGCAGTGGATGTATGACTTGTGCCAGCACAGCTAGCTGGAATTTTGTAAATGATTATATGTCATTTGTATAGCAAACTGATTTGTACAGATGCTTGAGCTGAAAATGTATTTGTGAGGTTCACTTGTGTTACAATGTATCAATAGTGCACCCTGCTAGAATGAAAAGAAATGTGTATGTATTATTATAACTGAATTAAATGTAATGTTTTAGTAAAGGATACTTGGACAGTAGAAATTAACCAGCTAGCTTACTTTAAGAAAAATAAGGGAAATGTAAATGAGCTGTTAAACCCCACAGTGCTGAACAGGACCAATGACAGTGGGTCTGGAAGAAGCCTTTCT
The DNA here is from genome assembly GCF_019279795.1 of Protopterus annectens. Lineage (NCBI taxonomy): Eukaryota > Metazoa > Chordata > Ceratodontiformes > Protopteridae > Protopterus > Protopterus annectens. The sequence continues at coordinate 1,107,442,844 of NC_056733.1, forward strand.
TTATTAGCTCAGTAAAAAGAGGGGAAGCCCCAGGCACTGCCACAGACATTTAGATGTGTATTGTAGCTGTCTATGCTAAATTCCCATCTCAGTTTCAAAGGAGGGAGAACCTAGAAGTCAGGTGACCAGATGAGGTCATTTTGCAAGCCATCTTGGATATGTTTTACAGGGAGTAATCTCGAGTATTCTATTCTGTTTTAGGGAATCTGACTACAAAGACTGCTCATGTATTTCATTCTGCTTTGCTCTATCAAGTAAGTTATTAGGTAATATTAATTCTCCTAGATTCAGTCAGGAATATAGTGAAGCTTAGTTTAGTGTTTGTTTTTTTTTTCTGGAAATTAAAAAAGAAATTACTGGAAAAGTTCACCCAGACACTGCTACAGTTCGCTGTGAGAGAAAGGTTAATTTGTTTTTTATTTGTTGTGTTTTGTATTACTTTATTGCCTTTTTCTATTTTGTATATTGTGATTTGTTTTCTTTTCAATGTGTTTTACTTGTATTCTGCGTTTAACTGTATATTAATACTTGAAAAGAAACCACAGGTCTGTCTCTTGTGACTCAGACAGAAATGTTCCCACCCTCCCAGCCAGTTATTGTTGTGTTCTTAAACACCACTGCCTTTGTAGTTGCCTGCCCCTTATGTTAATTTGAGCATACATCTCATTTCCTCTCTGCTTTTACTGTCTGGTGTGAGTAAGCACAAAATTATAATTTTGTGAAACCACTCCCCTTCAACTATTTACATTTATTGGCCATCCTACTCTAGTCCATAGTACCAGAATACAAAAGTGACCATCCCCTTTCAATCTATCTTGCTGTTTTAAAAATAATGACTCTCCACTAAAACTTAACTTTTTAAACAGGTAAAACTTAAGTAACCTACTTTCCCATCTAACTCCTCTAGCACACACTGCAGTGTTTAGGATAAACCATTTTTTCATCTTACCTTTAAGCACCTATTGCAAGACCACCAGTTATTGTAGAGCCCACATTTTGCCTCTCAGTAGTCATCTTGGGATTAGTGCTTCTGTTTTCTCCTTGTGAGAGAAGGAGTGCAGTTACATTATTCCCTGGATACTACTGATCATCAAAAAGCTTAATAACTGCTTTATAGGTGACAGCTTGGAATCTGTGATTATATTCTGATCCTGCTGAGAGTAGGAGCAGAGTGCACTGATTCCTGATGCTTTCTGGTTGGAGAGTGAGTGTCTGTGCTTAACGTACCTGATTGGTCTGGTTGCTATTCAAGACATCTACCAGAAAAAGGCTACAAGCCTGCAGACCCTTGAGTCATCTGGGACAAGACTGTGGATCACTAAACAGGCCATGGCCTGCTTCTCTTCTTGGGATTGGTGCGAACATTTTGCTTCTGGTGAGAGAAGAAGCAAAGGAGTATTGTATCCCCACACAGTGAAGCTGTGCTGAGACCAGCATTAGTAGTAGCCAGGCAGTAGCCATTCATGCGACTCCCCTCTTTTCATCATTCTTGAGAAGCTAATTCTTTATTTTTCAGTAAGTACTGCTTGATTTCTTTCTAACTTCAGAACATCTGTTTAAATACTTCATCCTTAACTTTTCAGGGTCTACGTATTAGTTTCCCCTCAAGTGTTTGGCAGTGCTCTGTACAGACTCAGACACCTTGAGTGACATTTTTCCTGTAAAAGGAATATATAAGGAAACAGCTCCAGTTCTTAGTAATAATGATCATCCCTCCTGGCTTGTCTAAAGGTCAGTTCCCTGTGCTTTTTCCTATTGACCTGGTGAAATTGGGCATTCTGAGGCAGTGTAGCAACTGCCTCATGTACACAGACAACCCTCTCCTCTTTCCTCCCACCACTCAGACTTGTGAGAGATGTACTTATATATCCAAAATGGAAGCCATGCACTCTCAAGGCAAGACTGGAATAGCTGGTCAAGAGGAGAAGGTCAACACCTGCACCATACCACATGCAACACATAGCCCTCGAGAACACCCACCATCACAGCTCTCACATAAAAACACAAACCACTCACCCACCTTCATGGAGGCTCTCAACAGAAATCTATCCAAATGGCAGAGACCTCCAAGGTAGAAATGCACTCAACCACCGCAACACAACACAAACCACAACATACGTAGCTCACCTACACAGTGTGCCCCTCAACCTAAGCCCCTAAGGCAAAACAGCTTGCCCAATACACTAATCATAGGTGACTTGATAGTGAGGCACACTGATGCCCCACTCACTAGGTTGAATAAGGAGAAGGTAACAGTCAGCTGTCTATCAGGTGCCAGAATCCGACACATAACACACGCACTCAGGTCACTCCACAAGTACAAGTATGACTCTGTCACTATCCATATGGGTGTGAATGACCTGAAACGCACCTCCCTGGACTACACGAAAAGACAAAGAAAAACATGGAGGAGCTCTCGGATTATGTGGCCCAGGCAGGTATGACCCTATCCCTGAGCAACATCCTACCATCGCCCAGAATGATACCACAGTACAAGCAGAAAATGATTAACTTCAACAATTGGCTAAGTTTCTGGTGTCATTCTAAGGGGATCCAGTATCTGTCTGCTTGGGATGACATGATTGACAGACCTCGATGCTTTGCCAGAGATTGCCTGCATCTGTCACCCCTGGGCTTCCGGATACTGGCCAAGTCTCTTGCCACCCCTATAGTGCTTTTTTATGCAATGTTCCAAAGACCAAATTACCGCCATAACAGCTGTAAATAAATGCAATCTGAGGATCATGTTGCTCAACGCTAGAAGTCTCAATCTCAAGGTGCACTTGCTGGAAGCACTCCTCAAAATGGAAAACATTGACATTTGTGCTGTAACAGAGACCTGGCTTAAAGCAGCAGAAAGCACCCCTGTGCTACTGGGCTATAACTCATTCCACACCTTTTGGCCCCAGAACATGGACTGAAGCTCCAAAGGCAGTGGTGTCTCCATAGTCATAAAGGATACGCACACCTCCAGACAAGTAGCCCAGCATAACGCATCTGAGATACTTCAGGTACAACTAACATTGGATAAGATGGCAATTCAGGTCGTAGCTTGCTATAGGTCCCCAACCATGTCCCAAGACTCTCACTCCATGTTCCTAAGTACCCTGGAAACTATTAGGGTCCAGCCCAACACTCTCATACTAGCTGACTTCAGCTACCCCTCCATAAACTGGGAAAACTATTCGTGCACCAATACACTGGCCCAACGCTTCCTGGAATTCATCAATTCCAGTGCCCTGGACCAGCTCATTCTTACCCCCATTAGAGGAAGCAACATTGTTGACTTGGTTATTACTAACATGGGCATCCACTGCTGTACACCAATAGTCAGTTCCTCCCTGGTTAGATCCGACCACAAACTAATCACCATGGAAATTCACATCTCACCCACACACCCCCATAAAGGTAACCACCATGAAAAACTTCTCCAAAGCTGACTGTGGGCTCCTAAAAACAAAGGTGGCTAACTTCACAGCACCCATGTCAATGGAAAATAGATGCATGACTGCCGAATCATACACCAATGCACTGTACGAATACGTACATAAATGCATGGAACTAGCCATACCTGACAGAACCAAGATGCTCTCCTCCAAAAAAGGAAGCCAATCTGGTAGTCCCCTGCCATTAATAAACTCTGCAACAGAAGGAAGAAACTGTTGCAGAAAAAGGTGAAGTCCCAAGACTGGAAAAACTCCCTTATTAGCCTCAACAAAAGTCAAGATCCCTCATCAAAACCTCTAAAGCCAGCCATGAAGGCAGAATTGTGGCAGACACTAAAAACAACCACAAAGCCTTCTATAGTTATATCAAGAATCTCCAAGGCATTACCCAGGTTTGCTCTGAGTTACTGCACAATGGTACCTCCTATACTGAGCCACCAGATATTGCCAACATACTGGCCGACAGATTCAGTGCCAACTTTACCACTCCCCCCCCCCAAAGAACCAATCGCAATACCGGAAGAATGCCAGAGACCCAGCATTACTGCAGCACAGATTAAAGCTGCATTGTCCAAGGCCAAGAATACAGCTTCCATGCGACCCGACAATATCCCTGGAAGTGTTTTATATGAACTACAAAGTGAACTGTCAGCATATCTGTGTGCCCTGTTCAACCATAGCCTCACCTCAGGCTTTGTCCCTACCAAATGGCGCACTGCTACAATCATCCCTCTGCATAAAGGGGGAGTGACTATGGACCCTGGGAATTATCGCCCCATTAGCCTGATGAGTCTGATATGTAAGGATATGGAACGCATCATCATGGACCTAATTAACAAGAATATAGGGAATCTCCAAACTCTAGATCCCACACAATTTGGTTTTGTGAAAGGTAGATCATGCCTGCTAAACCTGGTTGACTTCTTTGAGTCAGTCACCAAAGCTGTGGATGAGGGCAATGCAGTTCATACAGTCTACCTCGGTCTGGCCAAGACCTCTGACACCATTCCCCACTCAGGAATTACTGATAAACTCACCAAACTAGGCATCAACCCTATATCACTAAGTGGGTTGTAAATTGGCTCACAGATAGAACCCACAGTGTGAAAGTAGCAGACTCCAAGTCAGACTGCCAACCAGTCATGAGTGGAGTCCCACTGGGATTGGTTCTGGGTCCTCTCCTGTTTGGCATCTACTTCTCAGAAGTCCAGGCCAACAGGGAGGGACTCTGACTGACCAAGTTCGCAGATGACTGCAAGCTGGGAGCCATTATTAACTCCCCAAGTGATGCAGACATCCTACAGAAAGGCCTCACTGAGACCAATGAGTAGTGTCGAAACCATGGCCTTAAGCTTAATGCCAAAAAATGCGTCATCATCCCCTTTGGGAAAAACTCAGTTCCCACTAATTACCACATCGATGGCAGCCCACTGAACAGTGAAGGCGTTATAAGAGATTTGGGGACACAGGTTCACAGCAACCTGTCCTTCCTCCACCACATTGCCACTGTGGTCAGAAAGTCCTTCTATGTGGCACATCTTGTTACCATGGGTTTTTCATCCAGGAAGAAAGAGGTCATCATCTCTCTCTACTCTTCCCTCATTAGGCCAATCATAGAATATAATGCCCCATTTGACATGTACCTCACTAGACCCATGCAACCACTGGAAAGGCCACAAAAGTACCTCACAAAGAGGATCCTAGGCCTTAAACACATGTCCTACACGGACAGACTCAAAAAACTCCAGGTATTCTCTGTCTCATATCGTCTACTAAGAGGCGATCACTGCTTGACTTACAAAGCCATGTTTGACCCAGCTCTGTTAGAAATTCTACATCTAAAGAAATCCCAATCCCTCCACACCTCATGCTTCAGAGACCTTAACCCCATTACCACAATCAACAGAATATTCTGGAGGGACAGGTTCATAACCAAGAGACTGCCCATGTTCTGGAATAGACTTCCCATACATGTTAAGCAGAGCACCTCACTGGCCCTCTTCAAGAGAAATCTTGATGAGTGGATGGGAAATAGAAAGTTCACCCCGGGGATCACTCCAGTGGCTCTACTTGGTATTGGCACTGGGAAGTAATGTTGGGTGGCCAGGGCATGTCTATGGGCTAGGCTTGTAAAGGCTCTAGGGCCATTAGCCTAGTACACACCTATGAACATATGAGTCTGCCCATCAGTGTTATTTTCAATATTTCCTGTGATTTGAACTCTGTGGTTTAGTTTAAATATATATTTAGAATGTTCTTGTTCTTTTATTATTTATTATTAAATATATTTAAACTTTTCATTGTGGCTGGTCCTTTTTAGAAAATATTAAAGCTTTGAGAGTATTTGCACATATTTATTTGGTGATAACTCTGGCCACTCCTGAAAGCCTTGCTATTTGTTCAGCATTACCATTTGTATTAACTTCACTCAGCATAACTGGATACCCTTTTAATAGCCTGATAGTAACTGACCGGTGGCAGTGAATCTACCTTACAGTCTGGGCCAAGTTGGTAAAGCAGGTAATCTGTGCCAGCCTTTCCCGGGGGAGGTGTGTGTGTGTGTATGTGTGAGAAAATTAAATCTCAGAGTGTGTGTCAACTGCTTGGGACAGGGACATGAAGCACTACTTTCACAGTGCCAGGAGAGAGCCTTATTTGGGACCCAGGGAGAGACAGACAGAGACACCCAGACCCTGGGCTGAGTGTGTGCCCTGTGTGCTTTTAAGGGAAATTGTGCTTGATGCAGAGAGGTCTGCATCAGGAAATACTGTGTGTATCCATTTGTATTCCAAGTGCATGTCCCTCTCCAGTGTCAATAGTGAGGATTCAGGCTCCTTGACTATTGGCCTAGTGTGAGGGCATCACAACCCTCACTAGACTAAATGATTATTTAGTGTAGTAGGTTATTGCAGCTATTTCCTGTGTCAAGGTTGCAGTATTTCAACCCTTTTCTCCCACTTTTCTACTTTCCTTTTTTTTTTTTAAGTTTTATGTAATATTTTACCTTACTCTTGATGTCTACTGGTGGCACAGAGGGCAAATAACTCTGTGTAACTGATGAGGGTACAGGGTTTGTGCCATTTTTGGAGCCTTTATGGTACGTTATATAGGATATCCTGTGTTCTCTGAATGTGAAGTGGTTACTGTGATTAACTCACAAATGTATACTTCTAGTTATATGAAATAAGCTCCATGTGATATAAGTACAAATATTTTACTCTTACAAAAAACAGCAGTCTCTCTTTTTGGTGTGCAGACCTTAACTGAATTATCCTTCTTGTCTGTTTGGTGTACTGTAGTTGGAAATAGGGGTCTGGAGTGGGAGCCCGAGACAGCAGTAGAAGACACGTCTTCCATGGGTCATTCAACATCATTCCGTGGTAAATGTTTGTAAGCAGTCTGAATAAAAAAAAAAAGTGATCCTATAAACTACAAACACTATGACACTGGCCAAGACATGCAAACCAAAGGAAGACAAAAGTGGTAAAAGGGGGTCAGCGCTAGAGAAGATGAGCTTCTTCAGGGACTGCTTTAAAGGGCAGAACTGTTTCTCATTATTTTTATTTTGTCAGCAATGTTGAAGGGTAAATGGAAAGTAAAGAATCATTGTTTGTACATGAAACAACGTTGAAAAGTAGGTTTAAACAAATTAAATAGCGCAGGGAATAGCAATTACATTTTAATGCACAAAAGTTGTGTTTTTAGCCATAGCAGGTAGAAGGATGGTGTTGGAGTTATCGTTGCCTTACAGCTCTAGGGTCACAGGTTTGATTCTAGCTTCAAATTGCTACCTGTGTGGAGATTACAAAGCTCACCTGTGCCATTGTGTGTTTTATTCTGGGTAGCCCAGTTTCCTCACATCTTGCCCAGACAATCTGCATGAGTTGTTATTCCAAAGTTATCCATGTGTGCTGCATTTGCCCATACAACCCAAAACATGACTGAAAAAAGCTCTAAAAGCAAAGAAAACTTCAGAATTAACACATACCATATGGGGAAATAAATTTAGTAGAATAAAGGTTCCTTCTCCACATGATATACACTGACATCCCAAAGTTGTCTGCAGAAAATGGCAAAGGTATAGACTGTTGTAATACTTTATTGAGTTATACTTTGAAGTCACAGTTTAAAATGCATCATCAAAACCAAGCAACCAGGGTCTGATGACATTTCTTGCTATAAAACAGAAAGAACGAAAGTGCTTACCATCGAGTTTAAGTTTGTAAATATTTTCCAAGTGTCAAGTTTTTATTAAATAAAACGGTTTTGAGTTTTATGGGCCGTTTGTGACTGGATATTACACTACGTTTGGTTTTGGTCAGTGTTTGGACTTATCTGCAGTTCCTTAAAATGCAAGATGCAATTACAGCAAAATTCATGTGAAATGACTTTCCAGAACTGTAGCAAACAAAAACTATTTGTAATGTCTGTTTTTGTCCATAGGATATCTCCAGTGCATGGAAAACTTCGGAGTGTTCCTTCTCATCATCACACAGTGCACCTAGGCTCAACACAGGCTCCCTGCATGCACTGCATCAAGCGGAAGAAACGATCCACACAGCAGCGCTGTCGAACTAGGGAAAGCAGAGGCCATATCTACCCAGGAGAGGTCACTGTATTCTCTGTGGGAAGGTAACTGTGACATCATAACTCCATATTATATTTGCAGCATGTTTTCCTGTGGTGAGAAAGAAAGTATTTATTCATTCATCAATTTGATTTATAACAGTTAAAGATTGCTATTATGGCAGTTTACCACTACATCAGCAGCTCAGACTTGGAGAAATTAAACTGAGGGAACCCCAAAGCAATGGAGGCTGTTAATATTATGCCCATCTTAAGTTGTATCTTCACAATACGTTACTAAATAAAAGATACAGCACACCAGAGACAAACATCATGCTTTTACTGCTGCCACAACTGGATAGAAAGGTGTAGCCCAGCAGGCTGGCTGTACATATATATTACATTTTTACATGTACAGTAGGGTCTATATTAGATCACCAAGTGCTTAAAAAAGCGAATGGTGATTAATCTACCCTATGTAAGCGAAAGCTTACAATTTCGAACTGTCAGAACAGCGATTTTTTTCCTAGGGAAAAAAATCGCTGTTCCAACAACAAAAAACATACTTTAAACATTACATTAAGTGGGGGGCTGTGCCCCCTACACCCCCCCTACTTAAATCTACCAACTGCGAGACCACACTAAAGTGCCAAAAATGGCAAAGTAACGAAGCGGTCAAGCGAATTCTTTCCCAGGGAAAGAATTCGCTTAAAAGCCGCTTTGATATTTTGCCGTTTCAGGCTTTGGAGTTCGACCAAGACGCATTCGAAAGAATGCGTCTTCGGTCTTCTAATAGGGAACCGTACAGTAGTTCCTGTATACAGTGTACCGCCTCCCACCTTATTCAAGTCTCAGAGGGTAATAAAAATAAACAACAAACTACATGACCTTACAACAGTTGCTAAATAAGCACATGGTAATATATTGTCTGCAAGAAAACAAAATGCAAGTTTGTATGACTCATAACATCCATATCAGTAGTTGCAATAATTATGGCATCATTCTCAGTAAGACTTGTTTTATATGGTTGGGAGGGTGGCCTAATGGTTACGATGTATGCCTTACAAACACAAGGTGCAGGATTTGAGTCTCACAAGGGATAACTGGCTAGGCTTAAAATGGCTCGCAAGGGCAGTTAGCTTACTACTAATCTATGAACCTATGAAATACACATATATGTGCTGATATATTTCAGTGATTCAGGGCATTTCCGTGAATCACTATCATCATATGTTTGCACATTAATCATTTATTATTATTGTTTTAAAATGTCATCCTCCAATATCATTAGTACACTCGAGTTCAATATACTTTCCTCTAATGCATCAGCTGAAACCTGACAAAGCAATTTATACTTTTAGGATAAAATCTTTGTATGCCAATGGACCTTTACTTAAATCTGGTTATTTGTAGTAGCATCTCAAAGTGAGGTCACTGGCATGTCAAGGTCCAGCTGACAAGGCGTGTCTTGTTACAGTCCCTTCCCCAGGGCTCAGTGGTATCAAGGCAACAATCACTTGGTTTACTGCATTTATATAAGTTCTGTTAGCCTGGAAATGGCTGTATTGTCACTGCCCATCTGGACATAGCATCGTCCATCAGTGCAGTTATCCTATTGTAGCATCATGGTCATCACTCCATTGCCATGCCCATGGTATGGAACATCACCGGATCTATAGTTGATAGTCTGGTCATTCTTCTCTGTGGGTATCAAGGTCAGTCCTTCTTCTACATTGGACTTTTCTTGTATGGATATTTATTTTTGGAGTTGTTGTTCTATCCATTTGGTCATGGCCACTAGTGGTTTACTTTTATAACATTGGTGGTAACCATATGTCATTTTGAAAATATGCTAACTTTTTTGGTTGAGCTTCTTTTTGCTTGTCACCCTCTGTTGTATTTTATATTTGCTATAGTTTACCTGAACCTTCATTTTCACATTTTTGTAACATTTTTAAAACCACTTTTGAGGGTTTCTTGCACAGATTTTTGGGAATATTCAGAAATGAATGGTGCCACTATTAAAGGAAAAAAAGTTCTAACTTTTGTCCATTCGCAGTTATTGAGAAGACTGGTTTGTGGTCTTCTGGTAAATTATTAGCAGTCCCATCTGCTGAGAGGCATTAAGATGTTCGCTGGCACTCAATGGTTTTGCTTTTTCAGTAGTTGATGTTAACCCCAGTTTGACATGCCCTGGGGATCAGTTATGCCAACCAGTGACCTATTTTTGACATACCCAGGAGACTGGTTGTGCCAATCTCAGGTGTGACCCCTCAGTTGGATGTACCATGGGGACTGGTTGTACCATCTCCAGCTTCCATTATGTCAACACAGTTATTCAATTCTTTGCTAGGAATCATATGCTTCCCACTGTTTTTTTAGGTATTTCTGAGTTAGTACAGGAAGCATTTGATTCAGACACTTTAGAGTGTTTTTTATTAACCAGGGTTAGTTTGTGTTGTTATTCTTTGGTTGATTTACAACACTGCTTTGTTTACTGTTAAGCAACTGACTGCTTCACCTTGGTAGCTACTTTGCTCCTATTTGTACAGGATGCAATGCTCATTTGTAATAGCCAGATGAGTTGGTTTAAAACAAATGCCATGCTCAGTTCTAATCGCTAGATGAGTTATCTATCAAATAATTTTATTCTTGCTTGTCCATTTGCAGATTTGGATTTGGCTCCTGTGTTTTATCCTGGAATTCTACTTAGATTTCAGTCATACCCTTGGATGTTAAAATGTCACCCGATATAGTCTTAAATAAAAATCTGTTTTCCTACTACTAAATGCACACGCACTTCCTCACAGTCATTCAGTGACGTACTGATATGCAGTCTCCAGCTGAATATCTAACACTAGTGGAGTGATTCATACGTTTCTGGCATGGACAGCTCCCAGATTATGCATTTCTTGATGTTCAATATATTGCACACAACACGCATGACCAGTTATCACAGTTAAGGCATGCATGGTCTCAGCTTTCCACCTTATGCACTTCAACAATTTGGAATTTATTTGTATTAATTGCCCGTATCTTACTTGGATAGAAGGAAGTTTCTCTGTTCACCTGTGAGAGAGGGGAGTTTTGAGCAGCCTATCTGTCCCTGGAGGAGTGGTTTCAGCCCAGAAGTTAGTAGTTTATCAGCCATTTTGGGCTAATTTCTATCTCTTTCACTTCCCTGCTATAAAAACTGCATTTGTGCGGTTTTGTACACCGGGCAGCACCAGTTAGCTAGAGTTAAACTATTCTGGGCTCCACGAAGTCTACTCTTCAATTTTTCCCTTAGAACTAGACAAACCTTCAACTTTAGCACTCAAACAATTCATTTCACAGTCAAGCACTTGCTTAAAACTCATAGCAAGCACTAATTAACCCTAGCACTAGACCCCCCCATACTGTCCAAAAGGACAAGGCTCTCTATTCGTCCCCACCAGCCAATCAGAAAAACAGCTTACTCTACCTATTCAGGCATATCCAAAGGGCAGTTTCCGGTGTACTCTCCAGTCCAACTGGTGAATCTGGGAATTTTGAGGCAATGTTACAACTGCCTCATGTACACAGACAACCCTCTCCTCCTACCACCAAACACTAATATATGTGAGAGATGCAATTATACAGCCAAACTGGAGGCAAAGCTCTCTTAACCCAAGACTGGAACTGACAGTCAAGAGGAGAAGGGTAATACTTGCAACACACCACCAGTCTCACATAGACCTAATAAACCAACACCGACAAATAACACACATAAATACATGAAAACATACTCAGAGGTTCTAAATAAAAATCTGCAAAAGCAACAGAGACCTCCAAAGCGGACATCCAAGCAACCTCCACACCCCATCACGAACCATGAAACACATACTTCACATAATCAGTGTGCCACGCAATCACAGCCCTTAACGCAAAATAACATACCCAACACACTAGTAATAGGCAACTCTATAGTCAGGCATACTGATGTCCCATTAACTAGGCTGGACAAGGAGAATGTTACAGTTAACTGCCTATCAGGTGCCAGGATCCGCCACATAACACAAGCACTCAGGTCACTCCAGAACAAGTACACATACAACTCTGTCATTGTCCATGTTGGTGTAAATGACCTGAGACGTACCTCCCTGGACTACATGAAAAGAGACATGGAAGAGCTCTCTGATCATGTAGCCCAGGCTGGTATGACCCTGACCCTGAGTAGCATCCTGCCCTCACCAAGAATGATGCCACAGTATAAAGAAAAAATGATCAATTTCAACAATTGGCTAAGTTTCTGGTGTCATTCAAAGGGGATCCAGTATCTGTCCGCCTGGGATGACATGCTCGACAAGCCACATTGCTTTGCAAGAGATGGCTTGCACCTGTCACCCTTAGGCTTTTGAATACTAGCCAGGGCTCTTGCCGCCTCCATAGTGCCTTTTTTAGGCAAGGCTCAAAAGACAAACCTACCACCATAAATAGCACAAGTAACTAAAAACTGAGGGTAATGCTACTCAACTCCAGAAGTCTAAACCTCAAAATGCACGTACTCGAGGCACTCCTCAGTATGGAGAACATCGACATCTGTGCAGTAACAGAAACCTGGCTTAAGGCTCCTGAGAACACCCCAGCACTACTAGGCTATAACTCATACCATACCTTTCGGCCACAGTACCAGGACCGAAACACAAAAGGCGGGGGTGTATCCATATTCATCAAGGATACCCACACCTCCAGGTTAGTGATGCAGCACAATGCATCAGAGATCATCCATGTGCAACCAACAATGGGCAAAACTGCAGTCCAAATTGTAGCTTGCTACAGATCACCCACCATGGCCCAGGACCCCCATTCCGCATTTCTGGAGACACTGGGAAATATGAAGGTACTACCAAACACCTTAATACTGGGTGATTTCAATTACCCAAACATAAACTGGGAGAACTACTCAAGTACTAACTCCCTTGCCCAACGCTTCCTAGAATTTATAAACTCGAACACCCTGGATCAACTGGTCAACACCCCCACCAGAGGGAACAACATATTGGACCTGGTCATCACCAACATGGGCGACCGGTGTTCCACACCGGAGGTCAACCCCTTGCTGGTTAGATCAGACCATAGACTAATCACTCTGGATATCCACATTCTGCCCCCACCCCCAATCAAGGAAATCACCATGAAAAACTTTTCAAAGCAAACTTCACATTACTTAAGACCGAGGTGGAAAGGTTCACAGCCCCCATGCTAAAGGACAATGCTGTCCAAGCTGCTGAAACCTTTACAAAGGCACTCTATGAGCATCTGCAGGAATGCATGGATCATGCTACCCCAAGTAAAACCAAGACTCACTCCTACAAGAAAAGGAAACCAGTCTGGTGGACCCCTGAAATAAACAAGCTATACAACAGAAGGAGGAAACTAGTACAGAAATGAGTAAATTCCCAAGAAGGAAAGACATCCCTGATCAGTATCAGCAAGAAACTATGATCCCTCATTAAATTATCCAAGGCTAGTTTAGAAAGAAAAATTGCCAATGACTTCAAAGATAACCACAAAGCGTTCTTTAGCTATGTCAAGAACCTAAGTGGAAACTCTCAGATCTGCTCTGAGTTAGTGCAGAATGGCACAAAATGCACTGAACCGACTGATATTGCAAACATTCTGGCAGACAGGTTTAGTGCAAACTTCGCCCCCCTCTCACCCCCTAAAGGGCCCATAAGCATACCAGAAGAATGTAGGGCCCCATCAATCACCGGTGCACAGGTTAAAACAGTCCTATCCAAAGCCAAACACACAGCTTCAATGGGACCGGACGGGGTCCCAGGCTGTGTCTTACAAGAGCTCCAAAATGAACTAACCCCTTACCTAAACAGACTGTTCAAACTCAGCCTCTCTACAGGCTACATACCCATAGAGTGGCGCACAGCAACAGTTATCCTGCTCCACAAAGGTGGAGCCACAATGGACCCTGGGAACTATCGCCCTATATGCCTGACTAGCCTGGTCTGCAAGGCTATGGAACGCATCATCATGGAACTCATTAACAGAGACATTGGGAACCTCCAAACCTTGGACCCTACCCAGTTTGGTTTTGTTAAGGGCAGATCATGCCTCCTAAACCTGGTGGACTTCTTTGAGACGGTTACCAAGGCATTAGACGAGGGAAAGGAGGTCCACACAACCTACCTAGACCTCGCAAAGGCTTTCAACACCATTCCCCATTCTAGTATTATAGACAAGCTCACCAGCTTGAACATAAACCCCTACGTCAAGAGATGGGTTGCCAACTGGCTCATGGATAGAACCCACATGCTGAGAGTTGCAGGCTCTACGTCCGACTCTAAACCGGTTACAAGTGGCATCCCCCTGGGCTCAGTCCTAGGACCCACCCTTTTCGGTATATACTTCTCAGAGGTACAGGCAAGCATAGGAGGACTATGGCTGACCAAGTTCGCAGACGACTGCAAACTAGGGGCCATAATTGATTCTCCGGCTGATACAGACACCCTTCAGATGGGTCTCACTGAGACAGATACCTGGTGTCAAAATCTTGGCCTCAAGCTAAATACCAAAAAGTGCATAGTCATCCCCTTTGGAAAAAACAAAATACCTGCGAACTACCACATAGGTGGTAGTCCCCTAAATACAGGGAATGTAATAAGGGATCTGGGGACCCAAGTAGACAGTAATCTCTCCTTTGATAATCATATTGCCAAGGTGGTTAGAAAATCCTTCTATGTGGCCCACCTAATCGCAAAAGGGTTCACATCTAGAACAAAAGAGGTTATTGTGCCTCTTTACTCATCACTCATTAGACCCACCATAGAATACAACGCCCCATTTGGGATGTACCTTACAAAACAGCTGGAAAGGCCACAAAAGTACCTCACCAAGGGGATTACTGGCCTCAAACAGATGCCCTATGCAGCCCAACTCAAGAAACTCCAGCTGTACTCAGTTGCATACCGCTTACTCAGAGGTGATCTCTGCCTGACATACAAGGCCATGTCCAACCCAGAATTGATGGACATGCTCCACCTAAAAAAAAAAACAAATCCCAGAGAGCCACACGCTCTAGAGATATAAACCTCACCACAACTATAAATAGGACATGCTGGAGGGATAGATTCCTATCCCAGAGACTCCCCATGCTTTGGAACAGGATTCCAATATACATCAGGCAGAGCCCCTCACTAACACTCTTCAAGAGAAACCTTGACGGGTGGATGGGAAACAGAAAATTAACCCTGGGGATCACTGCACTGGCTCTGCTGGACAGTGGCGCAGGGAACTAATGGCTCTGCTGGACAGTGGCACAGGGAACTGATGGCTCTGCTGGACAGAGGCACAGGGAACTAATCTAAGGGGGTGGCGAAAGCCAACACATTCTGGCTAGGCTTATAAATGCCCTTAGGCAGCTAGCCTAGTACTTACCTATGAACCTATATGTATCAGCCCACTATTTATATCGGTCAACATGACCAAACGACTTAGAACCATATTTTACACCATAGAGTGGCTAGCCCTGCCACAGCAGGCAATCTGTGATCTGTGTTCTCCTATCATGAGGATATTATGCACCACAGTAGCTGCCCAAAGCAGTTGGTTCATACAACTCTTCCTGCACAGCTCCATTCTTACTACCCACAGCTCCACAGAATGGCACTGAATAGAGAGAGATGGAGACAGTTGATACGACACTCTGATGCCATGTAGAAAAGGGGGTTATTGTTGATGATGATATCTGTACAAGAAATGACCTCTTTTATGGCACTTTGTCTGCTTTTTCTTTGAACAGTCATCAACATAGGGCAGAACTCTGCCACAATGAAAAATACTTTACCCTTTGACTAGTCACCAGAACTACTTTGTTTATAATACATTCAGCCAGTTCCTGTTGCACCCTCATGTCATCCTTTGCAGCTGTTTCCTTGAAGACTGCTTTGTGTAATACTTTATCTAGTTTTGTCTGATTCTAACTGCACCATTTTGTGTATGCCCTAATCATGTAGTCCTCACATCAGTCTCTCTCTCTCTCTCTCTCTCTGTGTCTCAGTCAGTCCCTCCTGAAATTGTCAGTGCTCTAACAAACTGTACAGTTCTATTAAAGTTTCAGAAAGGTGTTTTTATAGGTTCATAGATTAGTACTAGGCAGTTGCCCTTGTGAGCCATTTTAAGCCTAGCCAATTATCCCTTGTGAGAGTCAAACCCTGCACCTTGTGTTTGTAAGGCAAACACCTTAACCATTAGGCCACCCTCTTTTTTTTTTTTTTTTTTTTTTTTAACATTTGTTGACCGGGAAAGTCCGACTAGGTTCCACAGATCCTGTTTTCAGCGGAGGCCCAGGAAGAAATGCTCCAGAAGCATGTCTTTAGAATGTGGGAGGAAACCGGAGTACCCAGAGGAAACCCACGTGAACGCAGGGAGAATTTGCAAACTCCGCACAGAAGGCACCCCAGCCGAGTATCGAACCAGAGAACCTCTTGCTGTGAGGCGACAGCATTAACCGCTGCACCGCCCCACTTTCTTTGTTTTTTGTTATGAGACACAAAACATTTTTTCTCTAGAACTGAAATAGGATCATATCCATCAGTAGTTGGGGATCTCTGCTCCCCCCCCCCCCCAAACTGATTGATATGATCTCAACATCCTTTCAAAGATAAAAACGACTGTGGTAAATTAGGTTAGATGGCTGCACCCCCTCATCTTATTGAATATTCCTCCATCTGGAATGACTGTTAAAACTTCCACACTGCAGACATTACAATGTCAAAACTACTAATAACATGGTTGTTAATACTTTTGCAGACTCACATGATGATTACTGACTTTCAATTCCCCTATTGTTAATTTACATTTTGACAGTTATCTATAGCTGACTTGTTCTTCTACTACTGTTTTGTAGAATTCAGTTTATTAGTATTTGAATTACCACTTGTTAGGGTCCTGTTGTTTGTGGTCAATTTATTCAGGCCTTTGTTTTTATTTGTCTTTGTTTACAGGGTAAGTCTGACTGGGTAATACCCATTTTCAGAAGAGGCCTAGGGAGAAAAGCTCCATTTGTTTACATTGCATTATACTAAGTTCAAGTCAAACACAGAGAAGTTCCATTTCTTTTCACATTTATACACAATCAGTGGCTACATTTCTATTTACATTTACACCCAACAGTAGTTACATTTATACATATACAGTGTAAGATTGTATAGAGGTGGAAGTTAAAGAGAAAGCACACGTGCAAGTTAGTGGATTGTACAAGCAGCAGTTATGTATAAACATTGTTTTGTCATTTCAGTAAGAGGTTTAGAATATCATGTTTAAGGAGAGTATTTGGGTAGTATTGTACAATGAAAAAGTTTTAACCCTGTGATGGCATATACAGGACCAGGATTGGTTAAGATGTTGTTTCAGCAGTGGTTTAAAACTACTGTGTTTGTTGGAGAGTTTTATTTGCATGGGGATTTTTTATTCCAGAGTTTAGCAACATATTGAAAGTACAGCAAGTCTCCTGCAACATGATTTGAGTTATTTGTAAGTAATAAGAATTTGTTACTAGAACAGTGGTCACTTGCTGGACAGTAGGGTAGTAATACGTTTTGTAAATTAGAGCATTTTTCTGGATGATGAATGAGTTTGTGTTTGTAGTTCGTTGTGAATGTTAGTTGTACAGTTCAAGCCAGTTTAATTGCTTTAAGCTAAGACAATGGTGGATCCTATGAGAGAGACTGGTGGCAAATGTAGCCATTTTATTGTAGAAGGAGGCACGTTTCTTTCTCTGAGTATTGTTTATGTTTGTCAGGAAAGCAGTGGCTTATAAGAGAGTTGGCAGTAAGAAGGTGGTGGCTAGACTTTTTCTTGCAGCATTCATTGATCCTATAAAGGGAGATTAGTTTCAGGTGTGTAGATTTAATGGTGTGCAGTGCATACTGGTTATATTTGAGATCGTCATCTATTATAATGCCTAGAAGTTTACAGTGAGTTATGGTTTTAATGACATTGATTTGTTGACTTTATGTTAAAAGACTGCTTTTGATTTTGGCAATTTTTTGAGGTTAAAAGCATTAACAAATGTCAGATAAATAACTTAGTTTTCTTGGGGTTGAGTAGGAGGTTTGATTCTTTGAGTCAGGTTTCTATAGAGGAGAACGATTTTTGGGGGTAATGTCTTGGATCTTATTTATTGTTGAGGCCACATATTTTAATGCTATTATCTGCATAATGAACTAAACTAGCATGGTGCGTGGAGGTCATTAATAAATATATTAAATAGTAGAGGACCCAGGATACAGCCCTGAGGGACACCTATAGTAACCTGTTGAAAGGATGAGTAGTTTGTTGCTATTTAATGGCTTGTTGCCTTCCAGATAGATAACTAAGGAATCACAATAAGTATTGTGAAAGTCCTACTGAAGCAGTCGCTGGTGCGAGACGGTACCAAATGCCTTTGACAAGTCTGAGGACATGGTGGACACAAGCAGACCATGGTTTCTATGTCCGTTTATTATACTGGTAAAATGTAGTAGAGCAGTAGTGGTGCTGTGCTGGGACCTAAAGCCATGTTGTGTATCTGAGAGCAGATTATTTGAGGTTAGGTATTGCATCAGCTGCATATGGATGCATTTCTCTAATATTTTTGAAAGGGGGGAGAGAATCACTATCATTAAACTCTGTAGATGTGCTGCCTTTGTGCAGTGGTATGATGTAGAATTTTTTCCACAGTTATGTGATGTATCTTTCTTCTATGGAGCTATTAATTAGTATGGGCACAGGGAAGGTTATGGCTTTTGCAGCTATTTTTAGGTAGTCTGATGGCAATTGGTCTACAGCTACAGAAGTATTTTTTTGTTTAAGGAGGTACTTCTTTATGAGTGAGGTAGGTACTGCATTAAAATTGAAGCGCTGTAGGTGGTTTTGATTGGACAGGGGTAGAGTGAGGGGACAGATGTGTTAGTAACTAAGAGAGATAAAGTAGGAATTAAACTGTGGGGGGGATAGAGCCTGCCATATCATCTGTTTTTGGAGAGGAACTACAGTAAACTCTGTTAACCCTCAACTCAAGCAACCGGCAAAATAAATACAGTACAATTTTTGTGTGTTGCCATGTGTTGCACTTTCTGTCCCCCCCTCCCATCCCTGCAGAAACATACCTTACGTTTTCAGAGTTTTAGAGTTTCAAAAAGGAAGATAGGAATAAATTTCCTCTCTCCCCAACCTGAAAGCAAATCATACTAAACAAATAGTAAAGGGTATAGTATTAGTCAGGCCTATATTTAATAGTAACTCTCAAGCAACCAGAAACTAGTTTTCTGGCATCCACCAATCCCCATGAGTGCCAGTTAAATGAGACTTTACTGTAGTAGTATTGCCAAGGTGGAGTACTTTATTTTGTGATGACCAAAAAAAGTTTTAGGTTGTTTATATGTTGGTCTTTTAAATTGGTATATTATGTTTGCCTATCGTCTTTGACATGGAGGTTTGCAAGGTTTCTAAGATGTCTAAATTGCTGGTGGGCATTTTGAGTTCTATTTTATACCAGTTTTTCCAGGCTTTATCCCTTTTTATCATGATTATTTTTCTTTCCTTTGTCAGCCATGGTGCAGGGCTGGAATTTACTCTTTTATGACGTACTGGTGCTAGATTAAGGTCTGTAAGAATACATTATTAAAGTGTTCTACAGCAGTATCTAGTGGCATTGTTCTAAGTACATTCCAGTTATACTTTTTAGAGTTTCATTGAGAATATCTTCACTGAAATTGGTTGTATTTCATATTTGATTATAGATAATAAATACATTTTAGTCTGATGAAGCCCTCCTTTTTAAAGGTGAAACTGCTGTTTCTTATTATTTTTGTCTTCAAAATTTTTTTTTCTTAGTGTTATTCTAGAAATACAATTTTGTAGTGCTACATAGGTGAATACTTTTAACACATTTGTTGGTTTTCTGTTTCCTTTTATTTTTCCTTCTCATTTTTTCTTTGCTAGGTGTCAGGAGATGAATATTTCACAGATGTAGAAATATCAGAATTTGCAAGGTTCATTACAGCTATGGACTTTTTAACTCTTCTTTTAACAGAATGGGACCATACACAGTTTTTAAATTTAGTGCTTCCTATAAAAAGCTGCACTACCCCATATTGGATTGGAAGTCTGTGTGTATCACAGCCACTCAGTTAGAAGACAGAAAAAATCTGTTTGGTTTGACATCATACTAACCATGGAGGAATACAGAACACGAGCTGCTGCTCTTTCCTTTCTGTTTGAGACTGTTGTTTGGATTTGGGAATCAAGATTCCTGTTTTTTTTTGTCTTCATTCTGGATTATGGACTTAACTACCTGTCACCCTGAAGCAACACTGTGTTTCCTATAGGGACTGTAGAAAAAAGGGGCACACATCCTACTTTCCCAGAGACTGTAAACTAAATATTTTATATTTGCCTGCATTAAATCTGTAGCCACTGGTTCACCACTTTTCTGAGAGTTAAAAAAGTTCAGTTACAGGCTTGCTGTTCCTGAACTGTTTGAAAGTCTGTGAGGCCATTTTTGCTTGGGCTGAAGGAGGGTCTCTCTGTTGATCAGTGGCAGTGACTAACATTGAGCAGCTTCCCTGACCCCGTAGAGGTGGTTACTGACTTGAAACTGTAGTTTTATTTTCCCTTTTGGGTCTATTCCTGCTTCTTTCCAGCCCCTGCTATCAAGGAGTTGCCACTAGAGCAGCATCGTTAAACTCTTTCTGGCTTCAGAAGGTCTATTCTTCAATTTTTCTCTTAGCACTGCACTGTTAGGAACCTAAACAGTTTACCCCTACACTAAAAACAGCACTTGTTCCAAATAGCTTTTTCTTCTCAAAAAGCTCAGCACTTGTCTTATAAGCATATCCCTTGTCTTATAAGCATTCTCTTTCAGGTCAAGCACTCCTATATTATACAAATCTCTCACTAGCAAAACCCCAGGAGTGCCCACTTCCTGCTAAGCCCACTACTTTTCTGTCTCATACCAACTCATAATTCTTTCTAGCATGTCGAAGGGTCAGATGCTGGCGTCCTCTCCTGCCCAGTTGGTGAATCTGGGAATTCTGAGACAATGTTACAATTGCCTCAGGGACAACCCTCTCCTCCTCCCATGTAACACTAACACTTGTGAGAGATGCAGCTATTTAGCCAGACTGGAGGCTGAGCTCTCTCAACTCAGGACTGGCAAGACCAGGCAGGAGGAGAAGGCAACTACACACACCAAAATACCAGTCTCACATAACTCAACCACACCACTGAATCAAACACATAAACACACTAAGACATACTCGAGGCTCTGAGTAAAATTTACCTAAACAGCAGAGGCCTCCAAAGCAGACACCCAAGCAATTGCAAACTCAATACACCACACAAACAACACATAAACAACAAAATCAGTGTGCAAGCAGTCACTGCCCTTAAGGCCAAATACAACACCAAACATACTTGTCATAGGTGACTCCATAGTCAGACACACTGACGTCCGCTCACCAGACTGAGTAAGGAGAAGGTCACAGTAAGCTGCCTGTCGGGTGCTAGAATCCACCACATAACACAAGCACTCAGGTCTCTCAACCGACTCAGTCATTGTCCACGCTGGTGTCAACGACCTGACTACATGAAAAGAGACATTGAGGAGCTCTCTGATTATGTAGCCCAGGCAGGTATGACCCTGACCTTGAGCAGTATCCTACCTTCACCTAGAATGATGCCACAATACAGTGATAAGATGATCAGCTTTAATAATTGGCTTAAATTCTGGTGTCATTCAAAGGGATCAATGTCTGTCTGCCTGGGATGACATGCTGGACAAGCCACGCTGGGATGGCTTGCACCTGTCACCCCTAGGCTTCGGATATTGGCAAAGGCTCTTGCCACCCCATAGTGCCTTTTTAGGCAAGGCTCAAATTCTAAACCTACCACCCTAGCACACAAAAAGTAAAAACTAAGGGTAATGCTGCTCAATGCCAGAAGTCTCAATCTCAAGATGCACGCACTGAGGCCCTTCTCAGTATGGAGAACATCGATGTCTGTGCTGTGACAGAAACCTGGTTCAAGGCTCCTGAGAGCACCCCAGCACTATCAGGTTTCACCTCATATCATGCGATCCGCCCCAAAAAAAACACCAAGAAAGAAAGGGGGGTGTCCATATTCATAAAGGACACCCACACCTCAAGGTTGGTGGCAACGCCGCGATCATCAGAGACCATCCAGGTGCAATTAACCATAGGCAAGACTGCTCTGCAATTTGTAGCATGTTACAGGCCACCCTCTCAAACTCAGGAACCTCACATGGCCTTCCTGAAAACAATGGAGGGATAAATGTATCTCCAAACACCATCATACTAGGTGACTTCAACTACCCTAATATAGACTGGGAACACTACTCAAGCCCAAACACTCTAGCCCAAAGGTTCCTGGAGTTCATAAACTCAAATGCCATGGAACAACTAGTCACCATCCCCACAAGAGGAGAAAACATACTGGATCTCATCATCACGAACATGGGATCACAATGTTCAACACCGGAAGTATACCCTCACTGGTGAGATCAGATCATAAACTAATCTCGCTGGAGGTCCTCATCCCCCCACCTGAAATAAAAAGACCACAGTGAAAAACTTCTCAAAAGCTGACTTCACACTTCTAAAACTAGTGTGGTCTCCTTTAAGGCCCCTGAGCCAGTGGTAAACATTACTCAAACCGCTGAATCACTTACAAATGCCTTCTACCAGCACCTACAGGACTGCATGGATCAGGCAATCCCAAACAAAACTAAGACGCTTTGTACCAAAGGCAAGCGTCCAGTCTGGTGGACCCCAGCCATAAACAAGCTCTACAACAAAAGGAGGAAGCTACTACAAGATAGAGCAAAATCCTTGAAAGGTAAGACACCTTTGATCATTATAAGTAAAAACTAAGAGCTCTCATAAAATCATCCAAGGCAAATTTTGAGAGAAAAATCGCCAAGGACTCAAAAGACAATCATAAGGCCTTCTTTAGCTATGTTAGAAACCTAGGAGGAAACTCCCAGATATGCTCAGAATTAGTTCAAAATGATGTGAAGATTACTGAACCTACACACATTGCCAACATACTGGCTGACAGGTTCAGTGCAAACTTCTCCCAAAGGAGAGATATCTATACCAGAGGATTGTAGCCCCCCAAACATCTCCAACGCCCGTGAGAACTGCTCTCCAAAGCAAAAACACAGCATCCATGGGACCGGATGGTGTCCCCGGCTGTGTGCTCCACTTAACTCAATGAGGAATTAAACCCGCAGTTAGGACAGCTGTTTAATCTTAGCCTCACCTCAGGATACTGTGGTCCCACTTAACAAGGGCAGTGCCTCCACCGACCCTGGAAATTACCATCCCATTAGCTTGACAAGCCTTATCTGCAAAGCCATGGAGAGGATCATAATGGAACTCATAAATAAAGACATAGGGAACTTGCAGACTTTGGATCCAACCTCAAAGGCAGATCATGCCTTTTAAACTTGGTTGACTTTTTCGAGACAGTCACCAAGGCCATTGATGAAGGAAAGGCAGTCCATACAGCCTACCTTGACCTGGCAAAGGCCTTTGACACAATACCCCACTCAGGTATCATCGAAAAACTCATCAGCTTGAATGTAAACCCATACATCACAAGATGGGTTGCAAACTGGCTAAGTGACAGAACCCACAGGGTCAGAGTTGCTGGAGCCATGTCAGACTCAAAGTCTGTCACAAGTGGTGTCCCACAGGGCTCAGTCCTGGGTCCACTCTTGTACGCATCTACTTTTCTGAAGTACAAGCAAACACAGGAGGGTTATGGCTGACAAAGTTTGCAGATGACTGCAAACTGGGCGCCATAGTCAAAAACACATCTGACACAGATATCCTTCAGAAGGGCCTCACAGAAACGGATAACTGGTGCCAGAGCCATGGCCTAAAGTTAAATGCCAAGAAATGCATAGTCATACCCTTCGGGAAAAACAAGGTTACCCCTAGCTACCATATAGGTGGCAATCCACTGAGCACAGAAGAAGTCATCAGGGATCTGGGGACCCAGGTTGACAGTAGCCTTGACACTCATGTTGCTAAAGTAGTTAGGAAAACCTTCTACATTGCCCACGTGATCATGAAGGGATTCACATCTAGATCAAGGGAGATCATCGTCCCCCTGTACTCATCACTCATTAGACCTATGATTGAGTACAATGCCCCATTCGAATGTATCTGACCCGACACCTGCAGCAGCTGGAAAGGCCCCAAAAGTTCCTCACCAAAAGGATAAAGGGTCTCAAAATATGTCTTATGCTGCCCGACTGAAAGAACTCCAGCTCTATTCAGTCTCATACCGCTTGCTCAGAGGTGACCTGTGCCTGACATATAAGGCCATGTCAAACCCTGATTTGATGAATATGCTTCACCTCAAAAATCTAGATCCCTCAGAACCACGAGACTTAAACCTTGACACGGTTATTAATAGAACGTGCTGGAGGGACAGATTCATCACCCAGAGACTCCCTATGCTGTGGAACAAAATCCCGGTACATGTGAGGCAGAGCACCTCGCTGGCCTTGTTCAAGAGGAATCTTGACCAATGGATGGGGGATCGCAGATATACCCCAGGGATTACTTCAGTGTCACTGCTTGACAGAGGCACAGCAAAATAATAGGCATAGTTTTATTCAAACTAAAGGGGTGGCGAAAGCCAAATAACTATGGGCTAGGCTTATAAATGCCCTTGGGCAGATAGCCTAGTATGAACCTATGAACCTAGTTCCTAGCCCTGCCTCTTACCTTAGAAAAACATTTTCCATAACACTACCACTACATAAGACAGGCTCAGATGCTGAAACGCACACCAGCAAACATGGACAACACTAAACCTACCCCCTTACTTAACTCTTACTCTAACCCTAACCACCAACACTCACATAAACACACTTTAGTGTGTCCGCATTCAGAACTGTTTGCATTTTGAACTGTAACCATGTGTGTGTGTATACACATCAGTGCACGTATTACCATGCATGACCCAGGTCTGCATGCAAATGCACACGGCGTTACTTATCCCCAAGTGCAAGGACACATGCACAGACACTACTGTACAGATGGGCATGTTGACACATATCCATAAGAGACACAAGACATACTCACGGGTACTGCTGTGTATTTAGATGAACATTATGCTTTGTATCCAGCACTAACATAGGAAGCATCCAGCAACAATGCTGTTTATGCAAAAACAGATGATTCCACATATATCTATTAATGTCATAACACATATCCACTGGCACTAATGTGAATGCTCACACAAATGTTGTTATATCTCTATTAACAATACAAGGAACATCTACAGACATTGCTGTGCATTACCCACAAATGATGTTATACAGCTCTCAGTGACAGGACACATGACAGATACTGCCATGAATGTGCACATGAATGGTGATGTATATCCACCAATGATGTAGGCCATGTCTGCAAACATCATTGTGCATGTAGATATACCAAGTGCTATATGAGCTATGCATACACCTATGAAAAAACACATTCACAGACACTACTAGACAAATGGTGCTACATGTTCTTTCGTAGCACAGCACACATCCACAGACAATATTGTGCTTGCAGATGCACATATCAACTTATTTATCCACCAGTGTCCCAGGACACATCCACAGATACTGTTCTGCTTACAGACACATATGGATTTATATATCCACCAGTGTCCAAGGACACATCCACAGATGATGTTCGGCTTGCAGACACATATGGATTTATATATCCACCAGTGTCCCAGAGCACATCCACAGATGCTGTTGTGCACTCCTCAACTGATTATGTATGTGTTATTTTTACTGTGACAGTACTTCTGGCAGTTGATAATTTTGGTAAAATTTCAGTATATTCTATGGAGATCTAATGTAAAACATACCATCACTTACAATGATACTGCTTGTTTCATAAGTGACCACTGCAGTTGTCACATGTATGTGGGTCCACAGTGTGTGCTGCAGCATGTGCATGTCACACTGTGCTACACTGGTGAGTGCCCAGCTCCAGCATACAGTATTATGGCACAGGTCACCTATTTTCAGAAACCTGTTTCCCCTTGCTGTATCTGTGGTATGTTTCTGTGCAGTGGGTAGGACATTCTGCTATGTGTCTCTATGTGATGTGCAACTAAAGATGTGACAGCTGTGCAGTGGAGTATAGATCAAAGTGTTCTAATGCTGGCAAACTGATTCGTTTTAATTTTGCAAAGCAGGACACACACCTTGCCTTCATGTCCTTTGCAGGACTTGTTGCATCACACGTTTATCTATGTCTATATATCTGTGTGTTTCGTTTGTGTGTTTTATCCAGTTGAGTAGAACCCATTTTAAAGGAAGAAATGGGAGGAGACTACAAGAAAGCATTAACATGCAGATCTCGCATATCACTACAAGGTTGCTGTTTGGCATTAGTAATCTAACATCCCTGAGCACCAAATAAAAGCGCTGTACATTTTATTATGTCTATAACCCCAGCCCTCTGAGTACTACATCAAGATACATTTTCCTTATTTCATGACTAAACATGTTCTAGCAAAGGTTTAATAGTGTTGTAAGCTTGCAGTTTACTGATATGAAGTTTGGCAGAATATCCTTGGCTGACAATATGTTATAGAAGAGAAAAATTTAGCATTTGCTGCTCAAAAGGATTTTTAGGTATTACTGTACATGATATTTATGTAGTACGGCTTTTACTTGTTTGATTTTTTTTGACTGAACAATGCTGAGGTTGGTCGCATGGTGCTGTCTATGTGTATGCATGTGTGTTTCATTACTTATTAATTGTTTGTTTTCTGGGACATTCCCCATAAGAAGAGTTCATATACTTCAGAATTTCACAAAACTGACTCTGCTACTATGACTGCCACAAATGTGCATTGACCATCCAACACTTAACTATAAACTACCACTGTATTACGCAGAGCCAAATCTAGTGCTAGGTGACTTAGGCAGCTGCTTAGGGCTCACTGGTTGGACAGGGGGTGGCCGGCTGGTGACAACACTACTTTTATTAAAAATACAAGTTTTCCCTTCTCATCTCATCTCATGCATGTGTACTGCTTTGGAAGACATGCATGCAGTGCAATGTGCGAGATTACATTTTTGAAGTAGAGCCATTATAACTTGACTAGATTGCATTTTTTTCATACTGTAGCCCAAGACTTGCCTTCCGAAATGGATCTGCAGCAAGTTTGTAGTTTCTGAAGTGGGAGTGGATAGCAAAGCAACTTGTTGGCACTTGTATGTATCGAGATTTGATTTCAGCAGTGACTGGACTGTGAATTAATGTAGCAGGGACTTGACTTTGCAAAGCATGTGTGTGTGTGTAATGCCCTTGTTAGAAAGGGAAGTTTAATTAATTAACTTCCTCAGGCTCAAATGCTGTACCTTAGCTACACGTGACAAGAGCCTTAGTTCTTTACACGAATGGTAATACCAGTTGATTGAAATGTTCAAAATAGGTACTTTGTGTCATTTATTGGTTTGTGCATTTTGTTTCACTGTACCTTTCAATGTTATTTCAATGAACATGAGCTTCAATGTATTTTTTAATTATGGATACTTTAAGAGAACAGAAGTTTACTGTTGCTCTTGCTAAGTAGGTTTTTAATGTGCAGCTGTTTTGTTTAGTAAATGGGCATTAGTGTTTGTGCTATGAAAATTACAAGTAGAGTTAGTAATGCAAGATACTACTGCAAGTAGCATACTAACTCACCTTTGGTGCAGAAGGCTGTGGGTTCTACTCCAACATCATGTAGATGGATTGTTAACACTGCGGTGCAGTATAAGGGCGGTGCTGAGTGTGTTATCTTTGGATGAGATGTTAACCTGATGCCCCATCTGCCTGCATAGATGGTAGGTGCTGTGAGATCTTTTACATCCACCTGAACTATTAAAAAGAGTAGGTGGAATTTCCCTGATGCCCTGGCCAAACTCCCCCTGAGCTATCTGAAAGAGTGGGGGAAGATCCCCAATTGATCTGGCCAGATTTCCACTAGCAGTATAAATACCACCAAGGCTCTTCTCAGAAAAGAGGCTGCTAGTCTAATGGGACTAACCTAGAAAAAAAGAAGTTATGTACTTACCATAACGTTCCATGTGTGTTGTCCATCTTGGCCTTTATTGTCACTGATGGGCCGGATCCGATGTGTCGGATCTATCTCGGCCTTTACAAAAGCTTAAAGACTTCAGCAAAGCTTGTGGGCACCCTTCCATACCCATAATGCATTTCCCCAACTTCGTCAGATCTTGTTTGCCCTACCAGAAATTATAAGGAAAGCATCAAATGTCTATTATATGATGGTGTTGTACATAATAATTATAGCTATTAAAGGTGAAGATTAGTCTTTCTGAGGCTATGCAGATTCTTAAATCCAATGTCCACTCAGTATCCCAGGAGATCTGGAAGGAGGTATGGAGGGTAGATTGTTAGAATAAAGGCCGAGATGGACAACACACATGGAACATTATGGTAAGTACATAAGTTTGTTGCGTGTTGTTGTCAATCTCGCCTTTATTCTCACTGATGGGACCACTTCCCAAGCAACCTGACTCTTGGGTGGCTAATGAAAGTATATTCCTCAGAATCATAGAACCAAAGGAGGCTCTGCTCCTAGAGGGGAAATCCACTTTGCAATGAGTAATAAAGGTATGGGGTTTTGTCTACGTGGTCACAGCACAGATGTTATCCAAAGGTACCCTTGCTTGGAAAACTGTAGAAGTAGCTAGCGACCTGGTGGATGAGCTTTAACAGGGAATGGGAGGGCTGTATTCTTAGAGTTGTAGATGTAGGAAATATAAAAGGTGAGCTATCTAGTGAAAGTAACTTTTGATACTGATTGACCTTTCCTAATGTCGGAGTAAGAAATAAAGAGCTGGTCTGATTTCTTAAATTCTGAAGTTCTGTGTAAGTAAAAACGTAACAGAACTTCTAGAAGATGTAGTGAATATTCTACCTTGTTTTGGAAATTTGGAAAGAAAACTGGTAGCTCAATAGATTGGTTGAGGTTACTTTCTGATACAATCTTTCGAAGAAAGGAAGGATTAGTGCATAAAGAAACACCGTCTTTATGAAAAACTAGGTATGGTGGATTGACAGACAAAGCTTGTAGTTCTGAAACTCTTCTAGCTGAAGTAATAGCCAGTAAAAGAGTGTTTTCCAAGACAAGAATTTCAAATCACATGTGGCCGAAGGTTCAAAGGGAGGAGAAATATTTGACAAGATGAAGTTCAGATCCCAGGGAGGAGTTTGGGTTTTTGTATGAGGTTTTATCATTAGGATAGAATGTATGGATGCAGAAAAGGGATCTATGTGGTTATCACTCACCTATATTACGAATCTATTCCATTTACTCTTGTATAATTTTCATGTATAGGTTTTATGGGATGACAACAAAATATGGGAGAAAAAAGAGGAAACCTGACAATCAAGGGAATTGGAGAAGCCAAGCTGTCAGTCTGAAGTTTTGGAGGCTGGGATGTCCCATTACCGACCGATGTGTCAATAGATCTGGAGCCGGGTCCAGAATCCATGGGTCATCCAGAAGATGAGGCTGAAGGAAGGAAAACCAGAACTGATGAAGCCAATAGGGGGCAATCAGAATTATCGTGTTCTCCAACAAGCTTGCTTTCTGCAATAACTTGGGAATCAGCAGAATCGAAGGGAAAGCATGTAGGAGTCCTGGAGGCCAATAGTGAACAAGTGCATCCCTTGGTGTCTCCCCTGTAGGAGGCATTAGGGCAAAGTAGTTGTTGCATTTGCCATTGGTGGGAGAAGCAAAAAAGTTGCAGCAAGGCTGGCCCTATTTTCAGAAAATCTCTTCCGCTACTTTCTGATTCAGGGACCACTCATGTGGCTATAATATGGCGCTGTTCAACTTGTCTGCAATCACGGTGGCTCTCTCCAGGATGTGCATTGCAACCAGAAAGTGGTTGGAAGACACTGTACATTGCCAAACCCCTCGACAAAGGGGGTAAGATCTGGTTCCTCCTCGTTTGTTTATGTACCAGACTACCGACATATTGTCTGATTGAATCGCTATCATTCCTAGAGGGACAGTGTTCTGAAATGCTTGCAACTCCAAAAGCACTGCTCTCATCTCTAGGATGTTTATGTGCAAGTGAACCATGTGTTCTTGTCAGATGTCTCCCACAGATAATGCCCCCCCACCTTATCTGGGAAGCATCCGTGGTCACCATGGCCTGGGGTTGAGGGGGAACAAAGGGAATGGCCTTGAGATATTGAAGAAGAGTAAATCCACCACTTGAGATTTTTTTGTAAGTGTTGGTTATGACAAAGTTGTGGGACACTGGTAAATACAGAATCGACCACTGTGTGGAAAGTAACCACTGTAGTATCCTCATATGGAGGCAAGCTAGAGGAATTAGTATAATAGTTGCTGCTATCTTCCCCAGTACATGCAGAACTTGTTTTGCAGTGGCTTGGGTTTTCCTGATTAACAGTCTCAAATGTAAATATGGATCGTGCACTGTATCATGAGGGAGTCATGCTGTCATCATGGTTGCATCTATGTGTGCTCCTATAAAATATATGTTTTGAGATGGCTCTAGAGTAGACTTCTAGTTTATGGCAATGCCTAGGGAGGAACAAAGTTGGAGTGTATAATCCCTGGCTTGCAGCAGTAAATGTCTGGTTGGGGCGGCTATGAGCTAGTGGTCCAGATATGGAAACATCCGGAATCCTCAGTGCCTCAGGTGAGATGCCACTACTGACATGCATTTGGTGAACACTCTGAGGGCTGTAGTGAGACCAAAGGGAAGAGCTCAAAACTGGAAATGACTCTCTCCTAGCCGGAAGTGCAAGAACCTTCTGGATTGCCTTTCCATTCTGATGTGGTAGTACGCATTCTGAAGGTCTATAGAACACATCCAATTGTCTTTTCCTAGGAATGGAAGTATTGACTGCAGTGTCACCATATGGAACTTGGTCTTTTTCACTTATTTGTTTAGTTTGCTGAGATCCAGGATTGGTCTCCAGTTCCGTGTTTTCTCTGGAACTAAAAAGAACCTTGAGAAAGCTTCAGATCCTCTCTGTTCTGCGGGGACATTCTGGATGACTCTTTTTCTTAGCAGCTTTTGAATTTCTAATGTTGCTTGTTCCTTTTGAGTGGGTGGAACATCTGGAATTGATTGGTTTATGGGAGGGAGGAAGGGGAAGGGAATGATATAACCCCTGGATATTAAGTCATGCACCCATTTGTTATTGGTTAATTCTCACCAGGTTTCTAGGTACAGAGACAGTCATCCCCCAAATGACTCCAGATACAAGCAGTCAGGCACTCTTTCAGGTGCATTCAAAGGGTCTGCCAAAGAAGGATTCTCTGGAACCCTGATTCTGCAGGCCTCCGCTGCTGTGAGGGTGGTGTCTTCCATTATTATTTCCCCCTCTGCCTCAGGGGGAACTACTACCTTGTGTGTCGTGGTAAGACATTTGTGATTTCTTGAATCACATCTTTCCACTACCTTTCTGACCTTCTGGAAATGGTCTAGTGGGAGTGGAAAAATGCACTCCAAAGGCAGACAATGTCTTACTGTCTTGTTCACACCAGGTAAGAGTTTCTTTAACTTTGGGCCCAAAGAGAAATGAGCCAGTGAAGGGAGCATTAACAAAGGAATACTTAAAGAGCTCCGCGAAATTACAAAGGTGCATCCAAGCCTGCCTCCTAATAGAGATGCCTGAACCTGCTGCCCTACTTGCTCCATCTGCTGCATATGAGATGAGTCTCATGGATGAGATAACCACTGAATTGAGGGTAGCGAGCTGTGCGTTGACCTTGTATGCTGATGCATCCACTATAGCTCCCTGGAGAGAGTCTGAGAGTTCTTTCAGCAGGTCTCTCTTGAGTCTGGTGAAATGAGTAAGGTAATTCAGTGATCATAATGTAAAAGTTGCTGAAGAGAAGATGTGCTTATCATACCTATCCATGGTCCTAGAATCCTTATGAGGAGGATGGATAGAAGAACTAGTCTCAGAAAGTTCCTTTTTCGTGGCAGCCACCACGACCATGGCATCAACTACTACACCTTTAGTGGGAAGGTTTGGTCCTTAGGGGCTGTAATATACTTGTTTGGCCTCCTAGGAGTGGGTTCTATTGAATCCAGGGTCTCCCATGCCTTCCGAGAGATTAATTGAATAAGATCATCAAAAGGCAGAGTCACCTAAGAGGTTGAAGGGCAAGGTCCAAAGGCCTTCAGATATACTGACTCCTTGGCTGAAGGGGAGGACTGCCAGTAACCTCTCTGTTTCAAAATTTGTAGGATGTCTCCATAGGAGACATCCTCTGGAGAAGACCTTGGGGACCCTTCAGCTTCATCGAGGTCGGTATCTGAAGTGACAGACTCCTCTGGGGAGTCTAGGTGCTTCCTCTTGCATGATCTCTTCTGAGGGACTCCCTCAGTGGGGTAGTCTGGACAGGTTTCAGAAGAGGGGGGAGTTCTCTGGGGAACATCCTGAGACCTGGAATTGCTGTGGTCCTGTAGATGAGGATGAGGAAGTAAAGACACCTGTGCAGACAAGGGAGGAAGCTCCGAGGAGGACTGGGCCTGAGACTGGGAAGCAGTCATCACCCTCTTCATAACTTCAAAAGCACTCCGCTCCTGTTCTGAAGAACTCCCTAGATCTAACAACATAGATGTTGGGGACAAAAAAGCCTACAGAGCAGGAGACAAAAGCTCTGAAGTGATGGGAGCCGAACCCATCTGAGCCAAGGCCCTGAGAGAAACAGTCAGATCTGAGAAGGACTCAACTGGTGAGTGTCAGCTCCCAGAGATCTCCTGCTCTGACTGGATGAAGATGCTCAGGGCAGACACCGGATCCAAGGAGTCAACGTGCTCTGGACCTGATACAGACACCAACTGGATATTGGAGTCTTCCAGCTCCAAAACCGAAGGTTGGATCGGAGAAGGAGCAGATGCTGAAGGGGACGATGAGACTGACCCGACTGCTTTGGGCTTGGATCCAAAAGAAGCTTGGCCAAGTCAGGTGTCTTGAGAAGCCTCTGCACCACCCTATCTACATCTTCATCTGAGAGGCTTCTAGCTGAAGTGGTAGATAATGCTGGGGCTCTGGATCTGGCTTAGAATGGTGAAGGGAGCTGAGAAGTAAACAGCTCCAAGAATGGAGATCAACTCTGATAATGGTACTCAGTGGGTAATGGGTCTTTTGGAGCTGAAGGATCAGTAGAAGTTTTCAGTGATGAAGATTTGATTTGCTCTGAAGATGTCCCTACTCCAGAGGCTGACATCTGCTCTGTAGATGCTGTCAGAGCAGACTCTTTCAGTAGTTTGGCTTTCAGCTCTGATGTAGATTTTGAAGCTGAAGAAGGTCGTTTTCCTACTCTCTATGACTTGTCCAATTTTGGAGAGGAGGGATCAACAAAAATATCCTCTAAAAATAGGGTTTTTAATAACACATTCAAAATCAATTTGTTTTTTCATTCCATAAGTGCCCTCAGGTTAAATACATGGCATATGGAACAGGATTCCTGTAAATGGAGAGGCCCCAAACTGTATACACATAAGGTGTGAGAATCACTGAGGGGCATCTCATCTTTTTGCTACACTTTTCACATTTTTTTAAAACCCAAAGGTTTGCTTTCTTTCTGGGATATTCTGACTTACACACAGCAGAAGCAAATGGCTTAACTAGTTAAAGATATAGAAGGAGAAACTCAGTTTTTTTTTTAATGGCAACCACAGCAGCAGCAGCAACAACAAGGGGAAGGGGGGTAAGTCCTCTAACTTAAACAGACAGCAACCAGAAAGGAAGAGGAAGTAATAACTATCAACATTATCAGCAGAAACAGGTAAAGGAAAAGGTAAAGGAATGCCCCCTAACTTAAACAGGTATAAACTAGACGCCCCCTAACTTAAACAGACACTAATGGCAAGGGGAAAACTAACAAGAAAATACTAACTATGAAAGAGGGAAGGTATTAACAAGTGAAGAACCTTAACTACACATTAGCAAAATATTAACTATAACAATAGAAAAAAGTGTAAAGAGATAAGCAATAACAAAGAGATATCAAAAACCTTAGCCCAGAGCTTGCTAGAAGATCCTTCTCACAGTACAGCAAATGAGATCTGTGGAATTTGGGGAAATGCATTATGGGAAAGGAAGGGTGCCCACAAGTTTTGCTGAAGTCTTCGAGCTTTTGTAAAGGCTGAGACTGATCCGACACATTGGATCTGACGCATCACTGAGAATAAAGTAGAGACTGACAACAACACATCAAAGTCTTAAACTTAAATCCATATCTCTGTTTTCATTTCAAAAGTAAAAAAGAAAACAGTATGCGCACTGACAGTTTTGAACAGTGTTTATGGTAATTGGATAGAGAGACAATGGGATGCCAGAATGGCTGGGGGGGGCTGGTTCATTACCCTGCTAAGACCCCCATTTCACTATGATCTAGCTCTGGTGTTAAGCATCCCCCACCCTGCACCACCATCAGGTTTCATTATTTCATCCAATGCATATCTCCCACTGTCACTGTCATTAAGCACCAAAGTCACAGACTAACCGTATTGCCACGTGCACAGTCAATAGAAAACAAGAGCTGAAAAACACTTCTACATGTGGAGTAAAGTCCCACAGTCTCATGCAGTAATCTGATGTTCCCTTTATTTCCATACTTACCAAAACAAGTTCTGACATCTTGTAGGAAAAAAATATTTCCCCCATTACTGCTTCAGCAGAAAGGGAAGCCTCACAGAGTAATTAAAACTGGTATGGGCTTTGTGCTGTATTCAATAAACCATTGATTCAGTAACTATAAACTAGACAATAACACACTGAACATAGTAAAGCTGACCAAATTATACTTTTTAACTTCAATAACTCCTGCTCAGACCACTATCAGCCTTTTGCCAACATTCCTTCTGCAGAAAGATGACAACCCATCTGAGTCGTCTTTCACTTTTTGCCCATGTCTACTCTCAGACTAAACAGAAGACAGTATATAGTGTCTTCCCAGCATCTCTAAAATTCTTCTGGCAGTGTTTTTACAAGAGCTTCAGCAGAGGATTTATGTTTGCTGCTCCAGATCCATTAACATTCTATTTTAATGTCTACCAGATAAGAGTTTTTCAATTCTGTGTATCTGAAATTCTCTGACACAGTTAAAACACAAGCATGTGCTGTTTCAGCTTATTCAGTGTTAGCACAACTACTCCTGCAATGCATTTTCTTATGAGACCCGTGAACGTGAGATTTATGGCTGTTGTATTACGTTTGTGTTAACCATATTACATATCATTTTCTTCATTTCAAATGCACAAAGACAAACAACTTACTACTGTCAGCACTTGGCAGCAATCCCAGCATCCACCATGCTTCTCTATACAATGAATTATCAACATGTCCTGCTTTATGGTGTTGGATGGTGTCTTACCAGGTATCACAGCCATGATGGTGGGGGTCCTGGATAGGTGCTTTTGTCTGGCAGTTGGGTCTGATGGGGATCGATAAAGTGGGAACAGTTTAATGGCTGGCCAGGTATTTTCCAGCTGTGGATTCCTCCTTACGCCTGTCCACTCTCTGCCTCCATATAGTATCACTCTGAACTTGGTCCTGAGCCGCTATCAGAGTCCATTCTAAGGCCAGCAATGATCAAGGAAAAGAAGGCAACGTGCTAGGTACTTAATGTTGCCCAATTAGCTCTCTGGTATCCCATGCCTGCTCATGAACCTGAATCATCAGCGTCATAAGTAGTCATGTGACAGATGGACACCATTCCTCTGCAACAATGGGCTAGTTTCTGACATACTTGTACTAGAAACTTATCGCTAGTATCACTTGAATGATTTCTGAGGTGCATAAACTAGTCATGGGTTCCTTATAAACTTTTCTTACTTACCAAGATATCATTTTGGGGACTGGAGTCTCCAAGAACATTTGAGAAGCTTTTAGTTTCACTAGTCAAAAACAGGAAATAGTAAATCCTTACATCAGCAGCATAATTGTTGAGAAATGGTCCACAAACAGAACTAGTCAATGCCAGTAACATCATATGTAATAAAACTGGAAAGTTACAGGAACAACAACTGCATGTCAGTGAGGCACTTTCACCATTTCATCATAACAATGATTTTTTTTTGTTCTGATGAAGTCCTGTTAGTATAAAACATGAAATAAACAACTGTGTCATATTAAAGTGTGTTGTGGAAGTGCAAGGGGGGGACAAGAAACTCCCTCATTACTGCCTGGATGACAGCCATCCACTAACCAGCTTTTGCCAGTATTTTGATTTTGGTCCCTTGTACTAAACCATTTTCTTTTCAGTCTTCTATTTCTCAATGTCTTGCACCAAATTCTAAAGGAAATGGTCAACTTATTACTGGCAGGTAGTCCAGCCACATACTGACTATGCAGCTGTCATGTGCTTTACAGCAGCAGTATGTTCACTAATTATAATTGTATGCAGTGGATGCACCTATAGTCAGAAATGTGCCTGGATCATACAGTGACATCAGTAAGACAAAATCACTATAGTGGCAACTAAGCCTAATGTCAGTACGTAATGAGTGGCTTACCCACTCTGGTGATATGTGCTCACTTGGGCTTCACACTCATAGGTAAACCATGCTTTATTTGCAAAGTAATACAGTCAGTTTAATTAATATGCAGCATCAGGCCATTAGCAATAACAGCATTGAGGACTGCTACAAAAAAAGCTCTTGCAAGTACGGCAAGTGCACGGCCCCAAAACTCATGAATGCAATTAATAAAACAAAAAGCCAGCACACAGCAGTGTAAGGTGCCTGTGAAAATTACATTTATTCAAGCATGAATTAGGCAAAAACAATTATCCGGCTGATTGGTTGGCTAAAATTGTTCATTTAAACCGGGTGGAAATAATCCCCCCAGCTTGATAATCCAATTTTTCTCTTTATTATTCAATATGGTATGCCAACCTGATTTATTAACCCAGTCCGCAACTATTCTGTCAATAGTAGTAAACCTAAAATTGGCTGAGGTATATACCAAAGAATGCTTGTATAATGCATTATTTGGTCTTTTCTGCCTGATGGCCCTAATGTGCTCGGATATACGTAACCTGACTGGACGAGTAGTTTGTCCGATATAGAAAGCAGAACAGGTACAGGTGGCCAGGTATATGACCCAATCAGTTCCACAGTTAACAAGAACTCTAATATCAAAGACTGTTCCTGTATTTCTGCTGGTGAATTGTTTAGACTTCACCACCCTAACACAATGTGCACAATGCCCACATGGGAAAAATCCCTGCAACAAATCCCCAGTTAATGTGCATTGGGATTGTTCCCCATCCAAAGTCAGTCTATGTTTATAATGATTAAAATAAGAACCCAGGGTTTTACCTCTGTGATAGGAAAAGAAACATCCATCATTTAGAATACCTGATAGTCTTTGGTCCGCTAGGAGTAAATTCCAATGTTTATTAACACTATCCAATAATGCATTAGTGTTATGTCCAAAGTTAGTTACCAATCTGATAACAGGTTTGCCCTATTGTGGTTTCTCCTTGTACACCAAGAGGTCCTCCCTATCTATCAAAGATGCAAAATTACTGGCTTTAAAAATCGTGCCAGGTTTGTACCCCCAGGCCTTGAACCTATTAATAAGATCTTGTTTATAAAAGTGATATTTATAAGGGTGGGAACAAATCAATCACATGTGGAGAAACTGAGATTTGGGGATGTTGCATGTAATGTGGGGTGGGTGAAAACTGGAAGCGTGTAGTAATAAATTATACTGTGGATACTTACGAAAAACCTGAGTATCCAAAGTGTGATCCATGTTCCTGGTAATCAAGACATCCAAGAAGGTGATTTGTTCAACATGGTAGTTAACTGTAAACCAAATACTCCACTTGTTGCCATTAAGGTACTCCATAAACTCGTGCAAATAGGGCACATCAGCCCTCCAGACCATCCAGCAGTCTTTAAGGTAGCATCTGCGTATGTCAATTTCATCAAGAAAAAGGTTATGAGTGACATCATAAATTAACTGTTCCTCCACATAAGCCATAAAAAGGTCTGCATAAATGGGAGCAAACAAGGCCCCCATGGCCATACCCTGTACCTGCCAAAAACACTTCCCATGATAATAGAAGGTGTTCGTTGTAAGTACATGTTCAGCAAGACAAATGAGAAATGTATTAAAACCTGGTGGGTAAAGCTCAGCTTGATAAAGCCAATGTTCTAAAGCCAATAGACTGGCTCAGTGAGGAATATTGGTGAATAGGGATGCCACATCCAAGGTGCATAACCACCACCCTGGTTCAAGTTGTATATCCGAGATGATCTGAAGGAACTGGGTGGTGTCCTGGATCTGGGATCTAACATGCTTCAAAAGTGGCTGAAGGTGTTGTGTTAAGAATTGTGAAAGTGGTTCTGTAACAGATCCACAACCAGATACAATTGGTCATCCCGGGGTATCTTGTAGATTTTTATGTATTTTGGGTAGCAGGTATAAATATTGGTGTCTAGGATCAGAGGCAGTCAAATGGTGCATTGTAGTCTGAGAAATAATACCTTCGTCCTTAGCTGACAATAGAAATTGGTCAATTTGTTGTTTGAATTTGGTACCAGGATCCAGAGGCATGTGCATGTAGTAATGACCATTGCTTAACTGTCTCTGAGCCTCGGCTTCATATTTAGCCCAATCCATAACCACTATAGCCTCACCCTTAACAGTTGGTAAGATCACTAGATCCCTGTTGTGTTGTAAATCTGAAATGATCCGTTGTTCATTTCTCGAGATGTTGTGAGGCCTAAGCCCAGAGTCCCAGGAATGAAAATGTAGAGCTTTGAGAACCATATTTTGAAACATGTGAAATGAATGTTGCATGGGGGGCATAAAGGTGGATTTACAACATTTGAAGGTGTTGGAATCTCCAACAGTAGGTGAAGAATCAAAATGCAACTTGAGATTCAATAAACAACAAAACTCTATTACATCTTGTGCTAAAGAATCCTCAGACACAAAAAAGCAGGTATAAAGTTAAGTCCTTTATTGAGAAGTTACAATTCAACCTGTGCGAGTAATGTGGAAGAAATATTCAGTACATTGTTGCAAGTATCTATTTGCATGCCATGACTTTGAGTAGAGATTCTACACTGTTGATTCCAGTGATGCTTTCTCCCTCCCCTCCATATCCTACCCCTAAACAGATATCAGAATTCCAACATTTTGGAGCCGGGGGTGCTGCAGTGTATTCTGCCTCCAAATCAGTCATGGAGGACGATTCATCCCCTGATGTACCACTAAATTGGTTGGAAGGTTTCTTCAAAACTGACCTGGACCTTTTCCTCTTGGAGGGTTTGCCACCCACACTAGTAAATTTGACATTTTTGGGGGGACCAAAGGGCTTAACCCCGCTCATAATCATCCTTGTCCCATTGAAATGTCCTCATTTTCCTATCCTTCAGTTGTTGTTCCAGGGCCAGTAGTTCTTGGCTTAACTGGTTTAAGCAGGTAGCATAACATGTCTGTCCCTCAAATTTCTTAGTTTCCTCACAGATTGAAGCTACCTCTGTGATGCTTGAATCTATGGACCGGTCATAATATGCAATGAGGGTGTCTACAAAGCTCATAGATGCCCTTTGCTGGACAAGGGCCCATTGTTCAACAAGCTCATCATCCAGGTATGCTACTAGGGGTTGGATATGAACCCTTAGTCCCCTGGGAGAGATCCCTTTAGTTTGGTATGCTTTAAATAATCTCAAGTGCCAGACATTAGTCCGTAACAATATTGCAAACAAAATCCAGCACCCTGAGTGTGTAAAGCAAAAGAACTGATTTATTGTCAACCAAACCGGTTTCAGCAGTTAGCTTTCTTCAGTGGTATGGTCAAAATGATTAGACAGTCCTTATTTATACATTATTCAAATAAAGCATATGACATCATTTCCTGTTTAGATAAATTTTAAATAAGACATAAATCTAATACATGACCACAAAATGTAAATAAAATAAAACAGTGGAAAAAGAGAAATATAATCCACAATAAACCATCATAATGAGAAACTCACATATATTCCAGAATTGTACTATTCATAACATATTGAATAATAATGATAGATATATCAGACCAGTGAAAACTATGTCAAAATGGAAATTAAAAATAAAAATGTTTGTAACAATGATAGAATATTGGTAACAAATACTTTATAACTTGTCATTGAGGCCTGGTGGAAACAAACCACCCAATTTGATTATCCATTTAGTTTCCTTGCTGTTTAACAGTTTGTGCCATCCAGTTTTAAATGCTCTGTGACCAACAATCTTGTCAATACAAATGAAAAAGAAATGAGCCGTTTTGTGTACAACAGTATGTTTGTACAGAGTGTTGGTAGTCCTGGCATTTCTAATGTCACCTAAATGCTAAGAGATACGAATACGCAACTGTCTAGAAGTTTGACCACTATAAAATGCCCGACATGTACATGTGGCCAAATAGATCACCCAGTCCGTGCTGCAACTGGCAAAATGATTAATGTTGAATGTCCTGCCTGTATTCTTGCTAGTAAATTCCTTTGTTGTAAATATATATTTACAAAAAGAGCAGTGACCACAAGGATGACAACCAATTAATCTATCTCCTGACATAGTAATTTGGGTCATGCAGACATCCTGAGATGTGATTCTTTTGTAATGTGAGTGATCCTAAAGTTTTGCCTTTACGATAAGAGTAAAGACATCTCTCGTCTAACCACTTGCCAAGATGTGTGTTTGCAGTATATTCCAATGATGACTAACAATGTCTTGTAATTGGCAGGTGTTCCTGCCAAAAGTAGTTACTAATCTAAGTAGCTGACCTGAGGACTGAGCAGTCCTATCTTTATAGCCCAATAAACTGTCCCTGGATAAATTGTTGGTCATACTAGCTGCAGATTGGACATCCATTTTGTTATACCCTCGCTGTATGAATCTGTTCGAAAGATCATTCTGACAATGCTGAAGGTCTACATGAGATGAACATATTCTCTTAATTCTAATAAATTGAGATTTGGGAATATTTCTTATGATGTGTTTAGGGTGGAGGCTAGAGGCATGTAGAAGACTGTTATATTGTGGATATTTTCTATGCACAGTGGTACGAAGAGTATTATCCACTTCCTTGCTTAAGTGGACATCCAAAAAATCAATTTGGTGTGTGTCATGGTTTACTGTAAATCTAACACCCCATTTATTGCTATTCAAATATTCCACAAATTCCATAAGATACTCAATTCCCCCTTTCCAAACCAACCAGCAGTCGTCCAGGTACCGTCTCCAAATATCCATTTCGGGCAAATATAGATTGTGTGTTTCATTATATATAATCTGATCTTCCACATATCCCATGAAGAGATCTGCATAGATAGGTGCAAAAGAGGCACCCATCGCCGTGCCCTGAATTTGCCAGTAACATTGATCTTGAAAATGGAACACGTTCTTAGTTAGAACGTGTTCAGCCATACAGATAAGTAGAGTATTAAATCCTGGACTATAGAGGTTGGTCCTAAGTAGCCAATATTCCAATGTCAATAGACCTGCCCAATGTGGTATACTAGTATATAATGATGTGACATCTAGAGTACACATAATCCAGTTGGCTTCCAGTTGTGATTCAGAGACAATCTGCAGGAATTCAGTAGTATCCTGTAGTCTAGCCCGTACATGTGACAACAGGGGCTTTAGATATTGAGTCAGGAAAACTGATAATGGTTCTGTCAGTGATCCAATGCCTGAAACAATAGGCCTACCATAGGTTCATAGGTTCATACTAGGCTATCTGCCCTAGGGCATTTATAAGCCTAGCCAGAGTGTGTGTGGCTTTCACCACCCCTTAGGATGAGAATACTATACCCATTAGTTTGCTGTGCCTCTGTCCAGCAGTGATACAGAGATGATTCCCGGGGTAAACCTACAATCTCCCATCCACTCGTCAAGATTTCTCTTGAACAGAGTCAGTGAGGGGCTCTGCCTCACATGGACTGGGATTCTGTTCCATAGTGTAGGGAGTCTCTGGGTGATGAATCTGTCCCTCCAGCACGTCCTATTTATATCCGTGTTGAGGTTTAAGTCTCTTGCTCTCGTGGCTCTGGTGGATTTGGATTTTTGAGGTGGAGCATGTCCATTAATTCCGGGTTGGACATGGCCTTGTATGTCAGGCACAGATCACCTCTGAGCAGACGGGTATGCGACTGAATAGAGCTGGAGTTTCTTCAGTCGGGCATCGTATGACATATGTTTGAGCCTTTATCCTTTTGGTGAGGAACTTTTGGGGTCTTTCCAACTGCTGCAGGTGTCGGGTAAGGTACATTCGAATGGGGCGTTGTACTCAATCATTGGTCTGATAAGTGAAGAGTACAGGGTACAATGACCTCTCCTGATCTGGATGTGAATCCCTTCATGATCAGGTGGGCAATGTAGACGGTCTTCCTAACCACTTTGGCAATGTGAGTGTCAAAAGAGAGGTTACTGTCAACTTGGGTCCCCAGGTCCCTGATAACTTCTTCCAGTGTTTAATGGATTACCACCTATGTGGTAATTAGGGGTTACCTTGTTTTTCCCAAAGGGTATGACTATACATTTTTGGCATTTAGCTTAAGGCCATGGCTCTGGCACCAATTATCCATTTCTATGAGACCTTTCTGGAGGATGTCTGTGTCTGATGGAGTGTCAATTATGGTGCCCAGTTTGCAGTCATCTGCAAATTTTGTCAACCACAATCCCCTATGTTTGCCTGCACTTCAGAAAAATAAATGCCGAACAAGAGGGGCCCAGGACTGAGCCCTGTGGGACACCGCGTGACCGGCTTAGAGTCTGACATGGCACCAGCAACTCTAACCCTGTGTGTTCTGTCCTTGAGCCAGTTTGCAACCCATCTTGTGACATATGGGTTTACATCTAAGCTGGTGAGCTTTTCTATGATGCCCGAGTGGGGTATTGTGTCAACGCTTTTGCTAGGTCAAGGTAGGCTGTGTGAACTGCCTTACCTCATCAATGGCCTTAGTGACTGTTTCAAAAGTTGACCAAGTTCAAGAGGCAGGATCTGCCCTTGACAAAGCCAAATTGGGTAGGATCCAGTGTCTGTAGGTCCCCAATGTCTTTATTTATGAGTTCCATTATGATCCTCTCCATAGCTTTGCAGACAAGGCTCGCTGCTTATGGGGTAATTTCCAGGGTCCGTAGAAGCACTGCCTTTGTGGAGTGGGACCACAGTTGCCGTGACGCCATTCTTTGGGTACGATCCTGTAGTAAGGCTAAGATTAAACAGCAGCCTTATGTGTGGGTTTAGTTCCTCATTGAGTTCGTAGCACACATCCGGGGACACCGTCCGGTCCCATTGATGCTGTGTTTTTTGCTTTAGAGAGAGCAGCTCTCACCTGGGCATCTGAGATGTTTGGGAGGCTAGACTCTGGTGGGATAGATATTTCTCCTTTTGGGAGAAATTTGCACTGAACCTGTCTGCCAGTATGTTGGCAATGTCTGTGGGTTCAGTGATTTTTATCATTTTGGACTAATTCTGAGCATATCTGGGAGTTTCCACCCAGGTTTCTAACATAGCTAAAGAAGGCTTTATGATTGTCTTTTGTGTCATTAGCGATTTTCTCTCAAAGTTGGCCTTGGATGATTTTATGAGTGATCATAGTTTTTGCTAGTATTGATCAGAGATGCCTTCCCATTTAAGGATTTTGCTCTGTCATGTAGTAGCTTTCTTCTCTTGTTGTAGAGTTTGTTTATGGCTGGAGTCCACCAGACCGCCTGCCTTTGGTGGAAAGGGTCTTGATTTTATTAGGGATTGCTTGATCCATACATTCCTGGAGGTGCTCGTAGAAGGCATTTGTAAGGGTTTCAGCGGCGTGGGTTGTGGTTTCCACTGGCTCGGGGGCCTTGAAGGATACCACTCCAGTCTTAAGAAGTGTGAAGTTTGCTTTTGAGAAGTTCTTCACTGTGGTCTTTTTTGCTGGGGGTGGGGGCGGGATGTGGATCTCCAGTGAGATTAATTTATGGTCTTATCTCACCAATGAGGGATATACTTCTGGTGTGGAGCATTTTGCCCCCATGTTTGTGATGATCAGGTCTAGTATATTTTCTCCTCTTGTGGGAATGGTGACTAGTTGTTCCATAGCATTTGAGTTTATGAACTCAAGGAACCTTTGGGCTAGGGTGTTGGGGCTTGAGTAATGTTCCCAGTCTATGTTTGGGTAGTTGAAGTCACTCAATATGATGGTGTTTGGA
Source organism: Protopterus annectens (assembly GCF_019279795.1). Lineage (NCBI taxonomy): Eukaryota > Metazoa > Chordata > Ceratodontiformes > Protopteridae > Protopterus > Protopterus annectens. The sequence continues at coordinate 1,107,487,131 of NC_056733.1, forward strand.
GAGACATTTATACTCTCCAGTGTCTTCAGGAAGGCTGTGTGGGTTTCCTGAGTTTGAGAAGGTGGTCTGTAGCATGTTACAAACTGTAGGGCAGTTTTACCTATGGTTAATTGCACCTGGATGGTCTCCGATGCTTGGTGCGTTGCCACTAACCTGGAGGTGTGGGTATCCTTTATGAATATGGATACTCCCTCCTTTTGTGGTTCGTCCGATTTTGGGGCCGGAACGCATGATATGAGGTATAACCTGATAGTGCTGGGGTGCTCTCAGGAGCCTTGAACCAGGTTTCAGTCACAGCACAAACATCGATGTTCTCCATACTGAGGAGGGCTTCGAGGGTGCATCTTGAGGTTTAGACTTCTGGCATTGAGCAGTATTACCCTTAGTTTTTCTCCATTTTGTTTTCTAGGGCGGTAGGTTTATCATTTGAGCCTTGCCTAAAAGGCACTATGGGGGTGGCAAGAGCCTTTGCCAATATCCGAAGCCCAGGGTGACAGGTGCAAGCCGTCCCTTGCGAAGCAGCATGGCTTGTCAAGCATGTCATCCCAGGCAGACAGACATTGGATCCCCTTAGAATGACACCAGTAATTAAGCCAATTATTAAAGCTGATCATTTTGTCTCTGTATTGTGGCATCATTCTTGGTGAGGGTAGGATACTGCTCAGGGTCAGGTCATACCGCCTGGGCTACATAATCTGAGAGCTCCTCTATGTCTCTTTCATGTAGTCCAGGGAGGCATGCCTCAGGTCGTTCACACCGGCATGGACAATGACTGAGTCATACTTGTACTTGCTGTGGAGTGACCTGAGTGCTTGTGTTATGTGGTGGATTCTAGCGCCTGACAGGCAGCTAACTGTGATCTTTTCCTTGTTCAGTCTGGTGAGAGGGACGTCAGTGTGTCTGACTATGGAGTCACCTATAACAACTGTGTCTGGCATTGTGTTTGGCCTTAAGGTCTGTGACTGTTTAGCACACTGACTTTGAGAACTATGTGTTGCATGTCTTATGTCTTGAGGTGGCAGTTGCTTGGGTGTCTGCTTTGGAGGCCTCTGTAGTTTTGGTAGATTTTTGATCAGTGCCTCGAGTATGTCTTTGTGTGTTTATGTGTTTGTTTTGCAGTTGTGATAGTTCTATGTGAAACTGGGTTTGTGGTGTGCGTGGTTTCCTTCTCCTCCTGTCTGGTCTTGCCAGTCCTGAGTTGAGAGAGCTCAGCCTCCAGTTTGGCTATATAGTTGCATCTCTCACATGTATTTGTGTTTTGTGGGAGAAGGAGTGGGTTGTCTGTGTACATGAGGCAATTGTAACATTGCCTCAAGATGCCCAGATTCACCAGCTGAACAGGAGAGGACGCTAGCAACTGACCCTTCGACATGCTAGAAAAGTGAAATGTTTGCTGTGTAACTGAGTCAGAAGGGACCTATAGGGAAATGAGTATTCAAGGGGATTCTAGGCTAATGTAGTACTTTGTTTAGTATACAAGTACTTTACCTATATAAAAATGCTTTAGGAGCAAGTGCTGAGCTATTGAGATAGAGAATAGACTGTTTAGATTGCAAGTAGAGAAGTTCTAAGGGAAAAATTGAAGAGCAGACTTTACGGAGCCAGAAATAGTTTAACCTTGTTTAACCGGCGCTGCCTGATGGTGCTCTATGGGCAACTCCGCGCTAAATCACGCAAAATCGCGCTAAAGTGGGCTTTATAGCAGTTATCCCTCTCTATACCAGGAGGCGTAGAGAGGGATTTATGAATTTTGGGCAAAAGATACAAATATTGTTTAACTGGATCCTGGACACTAAGATGAAATTTCGTTTTTACACTGATAATGCCCTCTTCAACAGCAAGCTGTAAAAAGTTATCTATTTCCTGTTTGAATTTAGGTGTTGGGTCAATGGGCATATGTAGATAATGCTGAGTATTTGACACTTGTCTTTTACCTTCAGCCCAGTAATAACTGGAATTCATAACCACAATGGCCCCACCCTTGTCAGCAGGAAGAATAGTGATATCTGTATTTTTTCTAAGATTGGTAAGTGCCTGTTGTTCCTGAGCATTTAGATTATTTCTGATAGTGTTTCCTATACCCAACTGGTGGTTTAGATCTTTGAGAACAGCATTCTGGAATATGGCTACGTGTTTGTCCATTGGAGGACAAAACTTGTAAGGTAAGAATCGAAATTCAGTGGATCTTTGAGTTGAATCCTGTTGATCAAAAAATATTTTTAAATTCAGTCTTCTACAAAAATCCATAACATCTGATGCAAATGTGCTTTCATCAACAAAGAAACCAGGAATAAAACCTAGACCTTTATTCAGCAAAAGCTCTTCCATGGGTGTTAATACATATTCAGAAATGTTATGCATATTAGAACAGTCTATGTTCATTTCACTATTGACAGAAACAATTCCTCTAGCGTTCTTATGCTTCCGTCCCCCACTGTGTCTGTGCCTAAAGGGTGATCAGCACTGCGTACCCTTTTGGGAGTGGGAGAATCCAACATATTAGTGGATTCAGTATCAGTAGTAGATGATTCTTCCCCCGAACTCCTGTTAGGTGATGTACCCCTTTTAAGTATTGATCTGGGCCGCTTTTGTCGTGTGTGTGTAAAGTTTTTGGTACCCTCTGCAAATCGTACCCCTTTGTATAGTTCAAAGGGTTTCCCCCTTCTATAATCCTCTATATCTCTGGTAAATTTCTTTAATTTCTTTTCTTTGAGAGTTTTTTCAGAGGCTGAAAGATCTTTGGATAACTTGCTAAGTGATTCTTGAAAGCTCGGTTGATTTTCATATAGCTTTAATTTTTTACACATTTCTTGCACATCACAAATATTGGTTTGAATAGTCCTGTCATAAAATGAGGACAAAATGTTGACAAATATCATGGCTGAATCCTGTTGTGCAACATTCCACTCCTTGATTAATAGGTCATCCGGTTGACCAACCAAAGGCTGTAATTTAGTTCTAAGACCCCTCGGGGCTATATTCTGATGTTTATATGCCTTAAATAATCTGCAGTGCCAGATGTTAGAATGTAATGTTTTGATTTTTTTACCAAATTGAGTGAATAACATACTACAATCATCAACTGGATCAGACGTACCACTTGCAGCAGATATATTATTCGAATCAATCCCAAATATATGAATATCATAGGTTCATAGGTTCATAGGTTCATACTAGGCTATCTGCCCAAGGGCATTTACAAGCCTAGCCCATCGTTTTGTGGCTTACGCCACCCCTTTAGTATGGGGAACTATACCCATTATTTTGCTGTGCCTCTGTCGAGCAGTGACACTGAGGTAATCCCTGGGGTATATCTGCGATCTCCCATCCATTGGTCAAGATTTCTCTTGAACAAGGCCAGCGAGGTGCTCTGCCTCACATGTACCGGGATTTTGTTCCACAGCATAGGGAGTCTTTGGGTGATGAATCTATCCCTCCAGCACGTCCTATTAATAGCCGTGTCGAGGTTTAAGTCTCCGCCCTTGTGGCTCTGATGGATCTAGATTTTTGAGGTGAAGCATATTCATCAAATCTGGGTTTGACATGGCCTTGTATGTTAGGCAAAGGTCACCTCTGAGCAAAGATGTAAGCGACTGAATAGAGCTGGAGTTCTTTCAGTCGGGCAGCATAGGACATATTTTTGAGACCCTTTATCCTTTTGGTGAGGAACTTTGTGGCCTCTCCAGCTGCTGAAAGTGTCGGGTCAGATACATTCCGAATGGGGCATTGTACTCAATCATTGGTCTGATGAGTGATGAGTAAAGGGAGACTATGACCTCCTTGGATCTAGATGAGAATCCCTTCATGATAAGGTGGGCAATGTAGAAGGTCTTCCTAACTACTTTAGCTACATGGGTGTCGAATGACAGACTACTATCAACCTGGGTCCCCAGGTCCCTGATAACTTCTTCTGTGCTCAGTGGATTGCCACCTATTTGGTAGCTAGGGGTAACCTTGTTTTTCCCGAAGGGTATGACTATGCATTTTTTGGCATTTAACTTTAGGCCGTGGCTATGGCACCAGTTATCCGTTTCTGTGAGACCCTTCTGAAGGATATCTGTGTCAGATGTGTTTTCTACTATGGTGCCCAGTTTGCAGTCATCTGCAAACTTTGTCAGCCATAACCCTCCTGTGTTTGCTTTTACTGAAAAGTAGATGCCAAACAAGAGTGGGCCTGGGACTGAGCCCTGTGGGACACCACTTGTGACAGGCTTTGAGTCTGACATGGCGCCAGCAACTCTGACCCTGTGGGTTCTGTCACTCAGCCAGTTTGCAATCCATCTTGTGATGTATGGGTTAACATTTAAGCTGATGAGTTTTTCAATGATACCCGAAAGTGGGGTATTGTATCAAGGCCTTAGCCAGATCGAGGTAGGCTGTATGGACTGCCTTTCCTCATCAATGGCTTTGGTGACTGTTTCAAAAGTCAACCAAGTTTAAAAGGCATGATCTGCCTTTGACAAAGCCAAACTGGGTTGGATCCAAAGTCTGCAAATTCCCTATGTCTTTATTTATGAGGTCCATTATGATCCTCTCCATGGCTTTGCAGATAAGGCTTGTCAAGCTAATGGGCGGTAATTTCCAGGGTCGGTGGAGGCACCGCCTTTGTGAAGTGGGACCACAGTTGCAGTGCAGCCACCCCTGGAGTGTGATCCAGAGGTAAGACTTTGATTAAACAGCTGTCCTAGCTGTGGGTTTAATTCCTCATTGAGTTCGTGGAGCACACAGCCGGGGACACCATCAGGTCCCATGGATGCTGTGTTTTTTGCTTTGGAGAGAGCAGTTCTCACTTGGGCGCTGGAGATGTTTGGGGGCTGAAATCGTTTGGTATAGATATCTCCCTTTTGGGAGAAGTTTGCACTGAACCTGTCAGCCAGTATGTTGGCAATGTCTGTAGGATCAGTAATCTTCACATCATTTTGAACTAGTTCTGAGCATATCTGGGAGTTTCCTCCTAGGTTTCTAACATAGCTAAAGAAGGCCTTATGATTGTCTTTTGAGTCTTTAGCTATTTTTCTCTCGAAATTTGCTTTGGATGTTTTATGAGAGCTCTTAGTTTTTACTTATAGTGATCAAGGGTGTCTTACCTTTTAAGGATTTTGCTCTATCTTGTAGTAGCTTCCTCCTTTTGTTGTAGAGTTTATTTATGGCTGGGGTCCACCAGACTGGACAGCTTGCCTTTGGTACAAAGAGTCTTTGTTTTGCTTGGGATTGCCTTATCCAAAAAAGGGGGGAAGTTTTCCCCTGGGGGAAAAAGGTGCTTTTGGGGGAAGGGGGGAAATTTTTTGGTTTTTTTTTAAGGGGGGGGGATTCCCGCGGGTTTTTAGTTACCTGGGGGTTTTCCGGTGGGGCCCCTTTTAAAGGAGACCCCCTATAGATTGTGTGTTTCATTATATATTCTGATCTTCATACCATGAAGAGATCTGCATAGATAGGTGCAAAAGAGGCACCCATCGCCGTCTGAATTTGCCAGTAACATTGATCTTGAAAACAGAACACGTTCTTAGTTAGAACATGTTCAGCCATACAGATAAGTGAGTATTAAATCCTGGACTATAGAGGTTGGTCCTAGAATATTCCAATGCCAATAGACCTGCCCAATGGTATCCCAGTATATAATGATGTGACATCTAGAGTACACAATTGGCTTCCAGTTGTGATTCAGAGACAATCTGCAGGAATTCAGTAGTATCCTGTAGTCTAGCCCTACATGTGACAACGGGGGCTTTAGATATTGAGTCAGGAAAACTGATAATGGTTCTGTCAGTGATCCAATGCCTGAAACAATAGGCCTACAGGAGGTGTGAGAGGATTTATGAATTTTGGGCAAAGATACAAATATTGTTTAACTGGATCCTGGACACTAAGATGAAATTTCGTTTTACACTGATAATGCCCTCTTCAACAGCAAGCTGTAAAGTTATCTATTTCCTGTTTGAATTTAGGTGTTGGGTCAATGGGCATATGTAGATAATGCTAAATTTGACACTTGTTTTACCTTCAGCCAGTAATAACTGGAATTCATAACCACAATGGCCCCCCTTGTCAGCAGGAAGAATGTGATATCTGTATTTTTCTAAGGAAGTGCCTGTTGTTCCTGAGCATTTAGATTATTTCTGATAGTGATTCCTGTCCCAAGTGGTGGAGTAGATGTTTGAGAACAGCATTCTGGAATATGTGTACGTGTCTGTCGATTGGAGGACAAAACTTGGAAGGTAAGAATAAAAATTCAGTGGATCTTTGAGTTAAATCCTGTTGATCAAAAATATTTTAATTCAGTCTTCTACAAAATCATAACATCTGATGCAAATGTGCTTTCATCAACAAAGCCAGGAATAAAACCTAGACCTTTATTCAGCAAAAGCTCTTCCATGGGTGTTAATACATAATCAGAAATGTTATGCACATTAGAACAGTCTATGTTCATTTCACTATTGACAAAACAGTTCCTCTAGCATTCTATGCTTCTGTGTCTTCAAAGGGTGATCAGCACGCGCCTTATGGGAGTGGGAGAATCCGATATTAGTGGATTCAGTATCACTGTAGATGATTCTTCCCCAAACTCCTGTTAGGTGATGTACTTTTGTATTGATCTGGGTCATGTGTTTAATTTTTCCCGCAACGTACCCTTTGTATAGTTCAAAGGGTTTCTTCTATAATCCTCATATCTCTGGTAAATGTCTTTAATTTCTTTCTTGAGAGTTTTTCGAGGCTGAAAGATCTTTGGATAATTGTGATTCTTGAAGCATCTTGATTTTTAGCTTTAATACCATTTCTTGCACATTTAAGATATTGGTTTGAATAGTCCTGTCAATGAGACAAATGTTTACAAACATCATGGCTGAATCTGTTGCAACATCCACTCCTTGATAATAGTCATCCTTGACCATTTGTAATTTGTTCAAGATCACTATTTCTGATGTTTATATGCCTTTAATTGAGTGCCAGATGTAGAACGTATGTTTTGATTTTTTACCAATCATGTAACTCGTCATGGATCAAGTACCACTTGCAGCAGATATATTATTGAATCAATCCAAACTATGAATATCATCTTATCTCGTAGTCCATGTCCATATATTAAGATCCATAACTAGATTCTATGTAGACAAAGATGTGTTAATGTCAATTAGGTACAAAATAATCATTATTAACCAACCTCCAAAAAGACTCAAGATAGTCTTAATTAATCCATTATAATGGGTAGTGAGATGCAGAGACCAAATAATGTATATCCAAGTTTGGGGACAAATGGTTGCACACTTTGATCAATATGAGCAGAAGTTCTTTCCTATATAAATGCCTCTATGATAACCGACAAAATAGTATGTAACACCTATGGTGTATGCAAAGATAAAACATGATCTAATGAAAATGTGCTTCAAATAGACCTATGCCTAATGAGAATCTAACAGTGATCTGTCTTGCAATTATGTGATAAAAATCACCAAGCAAACGCTGTTGTTTTGATGTACTCAACTGACTTTCAGAAGATGTTAACAAAGCCAATATAAATATATTGGATCAGAATACCAAAGGCTTCCACAGTAAACTCTGAGTATTTATACAGAGATAAAACAGGATACACAATGACTATAAATTATTCATTGAATGCATCTGATAAGTTAGTCTTAATATCAGGCCAAAGCACATGTAAAAAATGGTTATATACCAATGTTTGAATAAGGACACAAGTACTTTCATTTGGTATGTAACCATTTTTTACATGTTTACTGTAGAAGCCTTTGGTATTCTGATCCAATATATTTATATTGGCTTTGTTAACATATTATAGCTAAGGGTCAGGTTGGTTAATAATTGTAGGCTACTGTTTTGATAAGTTTTTTCAAATTATGTGCTAGTGTTCAGACTGACACGGTACAACTATAGCAAATGCCTGTATAACATGTTAAACATCGCTTTTTGGATAAGATATACATATACATTATGCAACACCATATTATTTGGTGATATTTAGCCCTTATCTCTGGTTACATGTTTAACATCTTCTGAAAGTCAGTTGAGTACATCAAAATAACAGCGTTTGCTTGGTGATTTTTATCACATAATTGCAAGACAGATCACTGTTAGATTCTCATTAGGCACAGGTCTATTTGAAGCACATTTTCATTAGATCATGTTTTTTAATATCTTTTGCATAGCACCATGGTTAGGTGTTACATACTAGTCTTTGCCGGTTTATCATAGAGGCATTTATATTGGTAAAGAACTTTCCTGGTCTAATTTGATCAAAGTGTGCAACCATTTGGATTTCACCACTTGGTTATATATCATTATTTGGTCTCTGCATCTTTACTACCCAGTATTAATATTGGGGTTAATTAAGATAAAATTTCCTTGAGTCTTTTTGGAGCTTGGTTTTGGTTAATAATAATTGATCATTTTGTACCAATACTAATTTGACATTAACACATCACATTTTGGTCTTTACATATGTTACAATCTATTGCTATGGATCTAATGATATGGTACATGGACTATGCAGATAAAGATGATATTCATATTTTGGATTGATTCAATAATATATCTCTGCAAGGGTAACGCCTGATCCAGTTGAGATGAAGTATTACCAATTTTAAATAAAAAAATTTGTTCTAAATTTGGCACTCCCGTTATTTTGGATATAAATCAGGGTATAGCCCAGGGCTTGAACAAATTAAGCCTTTGGTTTCACGATGTATTTCAAGGGTAAGTTCAAACAATCTTTTGCTTTGTGGGGGGGGTGTGGACCCAAGTTAAAAGGTTACCACCAATGAATTCTTCTTTTACTTTTTCCCCCTTTTTTGGGGAAACACAGTATTTTTCTCCCTTTTGGGAATTACAGGCCCAAACTTTGGTTTATGAAATCAAGGAACCCTTTTGGGGTATTTGGGGGGATAAGTTCCCAGTTATTTTTGGGGATTAATACCCAATAAGGGTTTTAAGGGCTTTAATTCCCTGTTTTTGGGAAGGTGTTTTTCCGATTTTAAATGGTTTACATGTTAAAAAAGGGCAGTTTTCCTTGGTTAATTTACCATTTCCATGTTTTTGAAACCTGGGGGGTTTATCCTTTATAAAATGGTTCCCCCCCCTTTTTTTTGGTTGGGGATTTTTGGGGGGGCCTGTTGAGGGTTCCATTGCTGGGGGGCCCAGGACCCTTTAACCGGGTTTAACAAGAAACATCGTTTTTAATAAGGGGGCTTATCATTTATTTAAACTTTATTGGGATATTACCCTTAGTTTTTCCCCCTTTTTTTCTGAAGGTTTTATTTTAGCCTCCAAAAAGGCCTTTGGGGTGGGAAAACCCTTTTCCCAAAACGAAGCCCAGGGTTTTCAGTGCAAGGCCGTCCTTTTAAGCACATTTCTTGTCAAGTTTTATCCCGCAACAACCCTTGGTTTTGGTGACACCCGTATTGCCTTTTAAACTGACATTTTTTTGGGAAAGGGGCTTTTTTTAAATTTTATAATGTCAACCCTTTTTCACCTTGGGTTAAAAATCTTAATTTTCTTGTCTCTTTCCCCGTATTAAAGGTTGTTAAGGCTATTTCCTTGGGGTCTGGTAATTTTTTCGGTGTTATAATTTATCTTTTTGTATTTTAATTTTACACACTACTTTGGTCTTTTCCCTTTTTCAATCTGTGAAGGACTTAGTTGTCTGACTATGGAGTATATAACAATTTTGGGATTGTTTTTTAAGGGTGGAATGGTTTTTCCCTGACTTTTAGAATATGTGTTGATTCTTATTTGGTCAAACTTGGGGGTTTTCTTTGGGGGCCCCTAGTTTTTAAATACCCCGAATATGCCCGGGGTTTAGTTTGCTTTGGTTGGTTTTAAGTGAAAAAATTTTGGGGTGGTTTTTCCCTCCCCTGTTGGGTTTTTCCCCCATTTTGGGCCCCATTTAGGGCTATAAATTTTATGATTGGTTTTTGGGAAAATGGGGGTTTGAATAACAATTGAACATTGCCTCAAGATCCAAAATTCACCCTGAAAAACCCCAAAGAAAGAAATTAAAAAATAAGTTTTGGGAATTATAGAAGGGACCTTTGGGGAAAAATTTAAAAAATTCAGGGTATAAAACTTTTTAAACAAAACCCCCCAAAATCTTTAAAGGGGGAACAGGATTGGGAAGAAATAACTGTTTTGAATTCCAATAAGGTTCTAAAAATGAAGAGCAACTTTAGGGCCAGAAAAGGGGACCGTTTTAAAAATGCCCGAGGCTTTTTGGGGAATGTAAATACATAAATTTCTAAGTGCATACATTTCCTTTTATAACCCCCGGGAAAAGTTTTGGAAAAAGGCAAATTTTTTCCCGGTTTTTTTTTTAAAAGGAAAAATTTGTCATGTATGGTTTAAAGCAATTTAAAAATTTTATTTCCGTTTAATTTTGGGGTTTTAAACAAATTTTAATTCCAAATTTTGCCTTTTCACCTTAGCCATTAAAACTGTTCTCAAATTCCCCACCCTTGGGCAGGAAAATAGAAAAATCTTATTTTCAAAAAGGAATTCCTTTTCTGAAAATTTTTATTATTTTTATATTTTCCTTCCCCAAGGGGGGGGCCCTTTTGGAAAAAATTCGGATTTCTGTGTTGGGAAAGGAGGCAAAACTTGTAAGTAAATCAATTCATGAACCCTTTTTTAAACCGGAAAAATAATTTTACAGCTTCTAAAACATTAAAACGTGAAATTTTTTATCAAGGAACCAGGATAAAATGATTTTTGCCAAAATTTTATTAATCTTTCAAATGTATGCCTATTGCAGGCATTTATTTTACTTTTACAGAAACCAAATTTCTTTCCTTCTTATCTTGCCCCCTGTGTCTGTGCCCAAAGGGGATCACATTCCTGCATTGTGGGGGGGAAACCAACAATATGGATTAGTATCAGTGTAGATGATTCTTCCCGATCCCTTTGGGGGTTACTTTTAATATTGTCTTGGCCTTTTTTGTAAGGTTTTTTACTCTAAAATTTTTGTATGGTTAAAGGGGTTTCTAAATTCTTTCTCGGTAAAATTTTTAATTCCGAGGGTTTTTGACCCAAAACTTTGGATCCTTTTGGGATTTTGAAAGTGGGGTTTTATATATTTTAAAAACAATTTCCTTTAAATAAATATTGGGAAAGTCCTGTCTTGGGAAAAAAGGGAAAAAAAACATTGAATTTGTTGGAAATTCAATTGGGGGGAATTTTGTAAAAAATGACCAACCAAATTATTTTTAGCCCTTAAGCAAAAGGGGGGTAATCTTAAAATTGCATGAAAAAATTAAATTAAAGTTTTTCCCTTGTACCCCAAAAACATCATAAGAAAATTCCCAAAACCAATTTATTGAATTAAAAATATGTTATTTTTAGACCTTAATTGTCAAATTTTTTTTTAAAATTTAACTATAACAAAATTTTCCTCTGGCTTTTGAAACAAACCAAACATTTATTCATAAAGTTGCTTTCCCGGGTAGCACAGTTTAATTTTTTGGGCAAACACCTAAAATTTACAAGAAATTAGCTTTGGAAAACGAAAAAACAACTTGGAAGTTTGGGAAATTTTTTTAACAAAGGCAAAACTTTAGGATCACATTTCTCACATTACAAAAAGAATCACATCTCAGGATGTCTGTAATGACCCAGAGATTACTATGTCAGGAGATAGATTAATTGGTTGTCATCCTTGTGGTCACTGCTCTTTTTGTAAATATATATTTACAACAAAGGAATTTACTAGCAAGAATACAGGCAGGATATTCAGCATTAATCATTTTGCCAATTGCAGCACAGACTGGGTGATCTATTTGGCCACATGTACATGTCAGGCATTTTATATTGGTCAAACTTCTAGACAGTTGCGTATTCGTATCTCTGAGCATTTAGGTGACATTAGAAATGCCAGGACTACCAACGCTCTGTACAAACATACTGTTGTACACAAGACGGCTCATTTCTCTTTCATTTGTATTGACAAGATTGTTGGCCACAGAGCGTTTAAAACTGGATGGCACAAACTGTTAAACAGCAAGGAAACTAAATGGATAATCAAATTGGGTGGTTTGTTTCCACCAGGCCTCAATGACAAGTTATAAAGTATTTGTTACCAATATTCTATCATGGTTACAAACATTTTTATTTTTAATTTCCATTTTGACATAGTTTTCACTGGTCTGATATATCTATCATTATTATTCAATATGTTATGAATAGTACAATTCTGGAATATATGTGAGTTTCTCATTATGATGGTTTATTGTGGATTATATTTCTCTTTTTCCACTGTTTTATTTTATTTACATTTTGCGGTCATGTATTAGATTTATGTCTTATTTAAAATTTATCTAAACAGGAAATTATGTCATATGCTTTATTTGAATAATGTATAAATAAGGACTGTCTAATCATTTTGACCATACCACTGAAGAAAGCTAACTGCTGAAACCGGTTTGGTTGACAGTAAATCAGTTCTTTTGCTTTACGCACTCAGGGTGCTGGATTTTGTTTGCAATATTCAAGGTTGGTTTATTGTGCATCAACCGTACGTGCTAGCCTGCTCTTCTGTACGTATTAGTCCGTAACACCCTCATGCTTTTAGTTAGCCTCTGAAAGGTGGCTGAACATGCATTTTCTGGTTCAATCATGTCAACCGTTTCATTTGGGTTGGCCCCGGGTCCCAGACTGAAGATCCCCAATTCATCCCTGTCAGCCGATAGCCCCCTAAGAAGCTGAGTCAAATTCATGATCCAGTGGGTCCTAGATGAACAAAAATATCACAGATGGGATACGTACCAGTATCACACTACTAATGAAAGTAAATATGAAAAATGATCCCAAATGTCAAACTGGATTAGAGACCAAATATACCCAGTCAAATGGAATATGGGAGGGCACAAATCAGGTCAATTGTATGTATATAAAAAATATATATACCTTGCAAACAAATCCCATGCCCTTGGGCCAGGTTCGGACTCAATATTACATGTATATACACCTCACAATACAGTACAAAAAAATGGGAGACAATAGTAGCCTGTGCATCCAAAAACCAGTCGGAAATGACACTAATAATAAAAAAAAAAAGTTTTTGATGAAACAATCAAGTGTCCAAACATATGTTGGATATCAATAATGCAAAGCTAGGTTCAGCCTTGAATAACACAAACAACTGACATAGGTTCACCCCTGAATAATACATAAACAACTGGTTAAAGTGATACCATAATTGAGGAAAACCAAAATAGCTACTGCATCCTGTAATGATTCAGATATGCACACTGCTACATCCCCATGAAACCATGATTAGGCCACCATGTCATTTATCTGAGGCTAGGAGTAAGAATCCGAAAACCCCCCCACAAAGGTCTCAACTAGAATATTGTACGCAAGAAGGCAATAGCCAAGCAAATATCTAAAAGATAGATATATATGTTGTGCTCACCCCATTCACATTTGACTGTTGAAGGTCAATAAATAATAATATCCAGTTATTGTGGACAGATATGCCATCAGACACGAGTGGCCACCCCTGTTTCATAATATAAATTAGAAGTTAACAATCAAAACTGCAACCCTATACTATGTCTATCCTGGATGTACACTAACAACTGACTTGCAGTGTCACCCTTGTAGCCTTGACAGCAATATCAATCCAAAACATAGTTTAAATATATGACAGTATAATCCACCAATATCTGGCAAACAGAAAAATAATAATAAACTTCTGAGCGTTTCCATACATATGGTTGAACCTTAATTCCATTTCTGAAACCATGAGAGAGGCCCGAAAATTTGTAACCATCCATCTGTCAGCAACACAAAAAACCCACAGTACCCAAATTTGATAAAAAATAGTTTGCAAAACATAAATATCAGATGGACAGAATCAGTTCAATTTGTATAATAAACCATTCAAATTCCAAGCACCACAAGCTGATATATCGTCTCTCTCCTTCTTGGCAAGTCCTGGAATGAATCTTGTGTTAATCCTCCATTTCAATATGCATAAACATGTCCATGTCCCCAAAAAAATAAAGTCAATGTCTATTGTAATATTAAATACAACCAAACTGAACAAACAAGTCTCTCATATGAACGTCAACTATGAAATAATGTCCAAGTCATGCAAATTCAATGCCCATAATGTACATAAATCCAGCCCAAGCAAAATGTAAATCCTACATCCAAACGTCATCGAATAAAATGTACACATAGCGTCTCAGCAGCCAAGCATGATGAAATGTAAAAAAATGTAACCAAACGGCACACAGAGTCCAAATCATGGCCCATCCCCAATAAAATAAACAAGTAATAATGATCTCACCATGATGATTCTCTGGCTCTGTGCGTACCAAACCATGGGGACTGCACCAAAAGACTGGTATATGTATAACAGATGTAGGAGTGACATGAACATGCCAGGGCTTCTTCCACCATGGGAAATAAATACAGTTCAAAAACTAGGTCATTGTTAGTGTTAAAAACTTTGACCAGAGAAACAAGTGGTTGGCTGAATCCTTCAAATGTTTATGGATCATAATGAAGATGGGTTACATTAAAGTTCTTAGTGACAGGCAAACAGGCTAACAAAGATGTTTCATAGAAAACTAAAAGTAGGTAAGTCTAGTAGCAAATGCCAGGAGGATTTTATTTAACAGTTTATTAGGTCATGGTGATCACAATGGTGAGTTTCAAAATATATAACACAGCAAAAGGAGGCCATAAAAACTGAGTTATTTTGGACATTCAGAAATTATGTCTTGTTCCTACTTGTTATTTATTTATGACTCTTCCATGTTTATAAGTAAAAGTGTTTAACCACATAAATACCACCTCTATCATTAAAATGAAGTGTTTGTTCACACCATGCTTCAGTGCTGTTATGTTCACACTTTCTGGAATAAACAATGGCGCATCTTCACTCAGTGTATAATAAACACTATTATATAATGACCCCCCATTAATATTCCAAAACGTGCACGCTGATTGGCCATAGTGCCCATTGTAAATCCCACGATATACCAATGGAAAAAAGGTCCGGTCGCCCAGACTTTTTTCTGTTGGTATAAAGTCCTCAAAATATATATTTTTAAACAAATAAAAAAAAAAAAAGAAAAAGAAAAAAAACGGAGCAACGGAGACTTTCTTTTCTCCGTTGCTTCCGTTTCTAAGCATTGATGTACTGGGTATGCATGGGACGCAATTCCCATACGCATGCTCAGTGCATCAAAACAAGGAAGCAGTATACCACAACCAGTAAGGTACCACTATACAAAGACATTATTTATGAAAAAAAATGTTTTTTTTTCTTAAATAATGTCATTGTATAATTGCAATTACCAACTCTGTGGTTGTGGTAAATTGAAATTTACCCATGGTTGGCTTTATTTAATCACTCAGGCTTCACCCTCGTGATTAAACCACACCAACCATGGGTAAATCTTCAATATACCACACCACGTCATCGGTTACTGCTTTATTAGGATCACTCAGTGTATAATAAAGACTATTAGGATGCTGAGGATTTCTAACAATAAGAACAATCTGCAGTTTCCTTTTTCTGTACTTGCAGTTTCCTTTTTCTGTACTTGCAGTTTCCTTTCTCTGTACTTGCAGTTTCCTTTCTCTGTACTTGCAGTTTCCTTTCTCTGTACTTGCAGTTTCCTTTTTCTGTACTTGCAGTTTCCTTTCTCTGTACTTGCAGTTTCCTTTCTCTGTACTTGCAGTTTCCTTTCTCTGTACTTGCAGTTTCCTTTGTCTGTACTTGCAGTTTCCTTTCTCTGTACTTGCAGTTTCCTTTCTCTGTACTTGCAGTTTCCTTTTTCTGTACTTGCAGTTTCCTTTCTGTACTGCAGTTTCCTTTCTCTGTACTTGCAGTTTCCTCTCTGTACTTGCAGTTTCCCTCTCTGTACTTGCAGTTTCCTTTCTCTGTACTTGCAGTTTCCTTTTTCTGTACTTGCAGTTTCCTTTTTCTGTACTTGCAGTTTCCTTTTTCTGTACTTGCAGTTTCCTTTTTCTGTACTTGCAGTTCCTTTCTGTACTTGCAGCTCCTTTCTCTGTACTTGCAGTTTCCTTTCTCTGTACTTGCAGTTTCCTTCTCTGTACTTGCAGGCTCCTTCTGTACTTGCAGTTTCCTTTTTCTGTACTTGCAGTTTCCTTTTTCTGTACTTGCAGTTTCCTTTTTCTGTACTTGCAGTTTCCTTTGTCTGTACTTGCTTTCTTTGGTTAGAGATATGTAGAATACCAGGTGATTTAAACCATGCGGTACACAAGGAAACACAGCCAAGTAATTAACTGCATGAGAAACAGGTAAATGCCCATAAAACATACAGAGGCAAACCATATTTGTTTTACAATAGACAGTGAAAGTCCTGCAAGGTCAGTCACATGACTTAAAAGCAACTGTTTCCATGACATACAGGGATGAAGTCCTGATTGCATAGCATAAACAAGCCAGGATCAGTTAGAGCAACCAGTGAGGGAGGGGGTGGAAATGCCTGGCTGACATCAGCTTGTGCGAGTGACGTAGTATAATTTGCTGCAGTTGTGGCATTGCTAGAGATGTAGGGTATGCATTGCTTAGTAAAGTTTGCCTGGCCCACCTGAACCTTGATGATGTGGTACTGGTCAACACAAACAGGGAAAGGTATAAGAGGTCTGTAAGCATGAATGTCAGCTTCCCAGAATGGCAGTTAGGACACAAAACTCCTTCATGACTGCCCATAAGTGGCTTATGTCCTAGCAATGAGTACATAATGTATTTTGTCAATGTGGCAGTGGTTTGATGGCTAACAAGTGTTTGACAGATAAAAAAAAAAAAGACATAAAAATGACATCAGTTAAAACCCACTTATTATTCTGGCAAGACTTGACTACCAAACAGTAAGAGGCATTATTCAGCTATAGATTTAAAAGATTTAATGTTGCTGACATGATAGTAGCAGCAAGCTCACAAAAGTTCATTATATTAAAACACGCACAGTTGCTTCTTGTCCCCTTGTACTAATACAACATTAATATAATACAGTGTTTGATACTTTTTTCTTTTTACAAACAGGACTTCATCAGAACAATGATTTTTTTTGTTCTGATGAAGACCTGTTAGTACAAAAATATGGAATAAATAAACAACTGTTATATTAAAGTGCACTGTGCAAGTGCAAGGGGAGACAAGAAAAGTACAGTTGTGTGCACTTACCATAAATGTAGATGTTCGAGTGTATTCACTGTTGCAGTCATCACTTTTGGGTTATCTGCTTGCAGTAGCCCTCTGTCGGCCTGATTAACAAAGTCTTGGGTCCTGCGTCGGTTGCTGTCCCTTCTTCCATGATGTCAGGTTGTCAGGGGTATAAAACATGCAGCCGACGCCGTTACATCAGTTTTTCTTGCCCCAGATGTCAGATGTCCCCTTAATGGGAAGCAATTAAATCTATAAATATACAAGGTAATACCTCCAACAAAAAAGCAAATACACCAAAAAGCTTTTGAAGATAGCAAAAGGAAAGTAGAGGTATATCCAAAAATAGAAGGGGACTGGAGGGAGGGTAACCAGGACTGCAACAGTGAATACACTCGAACATCTACATTTATGGTAAGTGTACACAACTGTACTATGTTCTTCATGTTTCACTGTTGCAGTCATCACATTTGGGTAGATTCCCAAAGCTAAGCATGGGATGAGGAATTTAAATAGAATTAGGACCAGCTAAAAGGCCCTGCAAGACTGCAGCGGCAAAGCTAGCTCTGGATTTAGAGAAAATTGTTATATGGTAATGCTTGTTGAAAGTATGTACAGAACTCCAGGTAGCGGCTTCTAGGATGTCCCTGGTAGGGACGCCTCTGAGAAAGGCTGTAGAGGTAGATGCAGCCCTGGTAGAGTGGGGTCTGATCCCCTGTGGCATGGGTTTTCCATGGTGTTTGTAGCAGAAATGAATGCAATGGCCTATCCATTTGGAAATGGTTTGCTTTGAAATAGCCTTCCCCTCTACCCCTGCAGCAAATGCCACCAGCAGTTATCAGATTTCCTTTGAGGTTTAGTTCTGTCCAAGTAGAATCTAAGTTGTCTGTGCACATCTAAGGAGTACAGAATCCGTTCCCCTTTGTTCTGTGGATTAGGAAAGAAGGTTGGCAAATGTATAGACTGATTAAGGGCCACACTGGATACAACCTTGGGCATGAAGGAGGGATTGGCCTGAGGGACACCCTGTCCACATGAAAGATGATGAAAGGCTCCACTGCCATGAGGGCCTATAATTCAGATACCCTTCTTGCTGAAGTGATTGCTAAAAGGAAATCTGTTTTCCAAGAAAGGAATTTTAAGTCCACAGTGGCAGCTGGCTTGAAAGGAGGAAGGGTGAGCTTTTCCAATACAAAGTTGAGGTCCCAGACTGGAGTCGGAGCTCTCCTGGGTGGTTCTAGATTTTTGGGCCCTCTGAGGAACTGCTTAAGTAGTGGATGAGAGAAGAGGGGTGGTTCTGTGTTATAATGAGCTGAGATGGCTGAGGCATGAATTTTGATGGAGGAGAAAGACAGGCCCTTATGAAGCATCTCAGTTAGGTATTGTAAAATCTGAGGTAAATTGAGCACTGTTGTACTCATCCCTTGAGCTTGGTTCCAGGCACAGAATCTTTTCCATCTTTCAGCGTAAGACTTTCTGGTACTAGGCCTCCTTGCCTCTAAAATGATATCCATCACTGGTTTACTGAGGGATGGTAAAGGAGAAATCATATAATTAGCCAGGCTGCTAGATTCAGTGTTTGAAGTTGAGGGTGCAGAATTTGGTTCTCCTGCTGAGACAATAGAGTAGGAGTCTGAGGCAGGTGCCATGGGGCCAACAGTGACACACTGCACAAGAGGGGGTACCAGCGTTGGCGTGGCCAGTCTGGTGTGATCAAAATCATCCTTGGTTTGTCTTGTTTGATCTTTAGTAGTACTTTGGAGAGCAGAGGCACAGGGGGAAAGGCATAAACTGATAGGTTTTTCCAGCTGAAGGACACAGCATCCACTTTCCAAGCTTGTTTGTGGGGAGTCCTTGTGCAGACTTTGTCCAACTGATAGTTTTGGGGGGAGGCAAACAGGTCTATATCTGGGCTCCCCCATTTGCTTGTCAACATGTTGAAAGACCTTGGTTCTAGTTTCCACTCGTGTGGGTCCATGAGGTTTCTGCTTAGTTCGTCTGCCAGTGTATTTAGTTTTCCTGGCAGGAATTGAGCTTGTAAATGTACTTGATAGCTCAGGGCTGTGTTCCACAATGCCATGGCTAGTCTGCAGAGGGGGTAAGAATGTGTACCCCCCTGCTTGTTTATGTACTACATAACAGTGGTGTTGTCCGTCTTTATCAGTAATTGTCCTGGAAGAATGTGGTCCTTGAAGGCTGTCAGAGCATTCAGCACAGCTAACATTTCTTTTTGATTGATATGCAGGTGCATTTGACTTGGGTTCCATTTGCCCTGAATGCACTTCCCTGCCAGGTGGGCCCCCCATGCATAGTCTGATGCATCTGTTGTTAAGGTTTGGGTGGCAGGGGGTAGTGTGAATGGTAGTCCCCTGTTTTGGTGGCAGGCCTCTGCCCACCAAAGAAACTCTATGTGCAGGCAAGGTATGATAGGAATCAGTGCTTCTAGATCCTGTGAATGTTGACACCATAGGCTTTTGAGATACCATTGCAGTTTCCTCATATGCAGCCTTGCATATGGAATTAGAAGAATGCAGGAGGCCATGAACCCCAAGACTTGCAGTATTTGCCTTGCAGATAGCTGGGTTTTTGTGACCACTTTGAAGTAGGTTGTCAAATGAATCAGTTTCTCTGGCATGAGGAAAGCCATCTGGGAAGTTGTATTCAAGCTTGCTCCCAGGAATATAATTTGTTGACAGGGTACCAGGTGTGATTTATTTTCATTTATGGTGTATCCCAGACAAGTCAGTACCCTTTGAACAAAGGCCAGATGATTCAAAAGTATGTCCTGGCTTTCTGCCTGAATTAGACAATCGTCCAGATATGGGTATATTTGAATATTTCTTTGCCTGCAGAATGCAATGACTGGAGCTAGGCACTTTGTGAATACCCTGGGTGCAGTAGATAAGCCAAAGGGCCGTGCAGAGAACTGATAGTGCATGTAGCCTGCTTTGAAGCATAGGTATCTTCTGCAAGACTCCCTAATAGGGATGTGTAGGTATGCTTCTTTTAAATCTAGTGTTTCCAACCATGCATCTTTGCCTAGCATAGGAAGCAGCTGGTGAAGAGTCAGCATCTTGAATTTTGGAATCACCAGAAAGGTATTTAGAGTAGAAAGGTCCAGGATAGGACGCCATGTATTGCCTTTTCTGGGTACCAGGAAAAGTCTTGAATAGAACCCTTGTCCCCTTTCCTCTTCTGGTACCAACTGAATAGCCCCCATGCTTAAGAGAGAGAGTACTTGCTTTTGGGCCCTGGCCACCCGCTTGGTGTTGGTAAGGTGTGGAAGTGAAATCTGTATC
The DNA here is from genome assembly GCF_019279795.1 of Protopterus annectens. Taxonomy (NCBI): domain Eukaryota; kingdom Metazoa; phylum Chordata; order Ceratodontiformes; family Protopteridae; genus Protopterus; species Protopterus annectens. Next base: position 1,107,507,579 of record NC_056733.1, read on the forward strand.
CTTGGGAAAATATATTTAAAACCCATTTGTCCTGGGTAATGAGTTCCCAGTTTTTGGCCTGCAGACCAATCTTTCCGCCTAAAGGAGCATTCAGTTGGGAAGTGCTTGGAAGTTTTAGAAGCAAGTCATTGAGACTGTTTTCCATAGGGGGGAGTCTTACTACTCCCTGATTTGGGTGCGGAAACCCCCCACTGCTTAGTCTTGTGTGTCCCCTGGGACTGAAACCTGGGGTTTCTGCTATGTCTGGGTTTGGCTTGAGAAGACCTTGAAGAGGCTGGAAAGGACCAATTTTTAGAGGGCCAGTGCCTACTAAATCTAGGAGGCTGCACTTGTAAGAAATCTTTAACAGTTTGCACAGATTTAGCTTTATCTTCCATTTTTTTAAGAACCTCCTCAGCCTTGTTGCCAAACAGGCAGCCCTGATTTAAGGGAGCATCCAGCAATTTAGCTTTAACATGATCATGTAAAGATTGCTGCCTAAGCCAAGCATGCCTTCTGAGCACAGAACCAGTAACAGCAGCCCTGCAAGAGGCCTCTAAAGAATCAAATCCACATTGCAAAGTATGTTTTCCAACCTGTTCAGCAGAATGTATTAAATCCTGTAATTTTCCACACAGTCAGGAATCAACATAATTTTCTGTTTAAGCAATCCAATAACATGTTGTTGATACTTTAACATATGAAACTGGCAGTTTAAAGCCCTAATGGCCAAGGTTGCAGAAGTGTAAACCTTCTTACCCCATCTATCCAGCACCCTGGAGTCTCTATCAGAAGGGGTAGGATTTTTAGCAGTAAGCCTTAATGCCCACGGGTCCCTGTGAAATAGTCTCTGGATCCGCAACAGGATTTTTAAAAAGGAACTTGTGTGAATCAGGAACCCTGTAATACCTGTCAGGTTTTCTGGGAGCAGGAGGCAAAGAATCAGGGGCCAAACTAGATTCCAAAAAGGCATCATCAACGATGTCTAGTACAGGAGGAATAGCTAAAGACCTATGCTGAGGCAGGAGTAAGAAATCCCTAAGCCTCTTATTTTGAATCTGAAAAATCCTGGCTTCCCCAGTGGAAATGTTTCCTTAGAATATGTAAGGTTTCACCAAAAGAAAAATTATCTGGAGGGGAAGCAGAGGGAATAGAGTCCTCTGCATCATAATCCTCATAAGTAGAGAAGGGCAAATTCAGATCATCAGAAGAATCAGAAAAATCAGAATCCAAATCAGAAGATTCATAAACAACTTCAGTCCTAGGTCTTTTAGAAGGGGGAGGCTGGCTTCCCCTGATTAAAGTTATAAGATCTTCAGCCATTCTTATCATTTGTTTTTTAGGCACAGAGGCCTGAGCATGCGGCCTGGGCGTCAGTTTTTTAGGCATGATTCGAGATTTAGGCCTAAAAGAAGAAGGAGGCATCAGTTTAACATGCAAGTCCATAGGCCTGAATACACCCTCAGAAGCCGGTGCCTGCACAGCGGCTCCAGCCCCATCCAAGGTAGAGACATCCGCAGGTTTCATAGATGAAGCATCCTGCTGCATACCGGACTCCAAAACGGTCTCAGTAGAGGCCTGCGAATCAGAAGTAGCGGGTATCAGGGGCTGCAAAAGCACCTGACTGAGTACCGGTGAACTGACGACTGGCTTAGTAGAAGCGTTGTCAGCAGTTTTAGATCTCGGCAGCCTGTCTCTGTCTTTATCCTTGCATTTTTTTGGAATCCTGGTAGTCGGATGGCTAACCAATGACATTTCTGGATAATTAAACTGAGAACCGAAATATTTAGAGGCAAAAATATACTAACGACGGATATTGCGCTAATTAAATAAAGCACAAAACCGACAGCACGGTATGTCGTGGTCAGGCAAGGAATACAGTACGAATGAAAATCTTTATGAGGTATTTGCTTTCCACAAGTAATGCAATTAATAACTTTTACTGACATCAGTAAGAAGCAGGAAAAAGTTTCCCCAATGGGGTACTTAGCTTTAGCTGAAGACTTCAGTTCTGAAACTCGAAAACGAAAATTTCAGGAGTCGGCTGACTGGCACTTGCGGACTGCTTTTGCTTCAGGCACCGCATGGCAAGAAAGACTGATGTAATGGCATCGGCTGCATGTTTTATACCCCTGACGACCTGACGTCATGGAAGAAGGGACAGCAACCGATACAGGACCCAAGACTTTGTTAATCAGGCCGACTGAGGGCTACTGCAAGCAGATAACCCAAAAGTGATGACTGCGACAGTGAAACACGAAGAACATTGAACATCTGCCTGGATGACAGCCACCCACTAACCAGCTTTTGCCAGTATTTTGATTTTTTGGTCCCTTGCACTTACCAGTTTTCTTTTCAGCCTTCTATTTCTGAATGTCTTGCACCAAATTCTAAAGGAAATGGTCAGCTTATTACAGGCACAGTATCACTAAAGGTAGTCCAGCCACATACTGACTATGCAGCTGTCATGCGCTTTACAGCAGCAGTATATTCACTAATTATAATTGTATGCAGCGGATGCACCTATAGTCAGAAATGTGCCTGGATCATACAGTGGCATCAGTAAGACAAAATCACTATTGTGTAGTGGCAACTAAGCCTATTGGTCAGCAAGTAATGCGTAGCTCACCCACTCTGGTGATATGTACTTACCTGGGCTTCACATTCATAAGTAAACCATGATTTACATACTAAATGACACAGTTAGTTTCATTAATATGTAACATCAAGCCACTGGCAATAAGAGATTTAAAAGAAACACATCAGTAACACTCATTACAACAATGCATCCATGTTATTATTATTTTTTGTTTCAAGATGGGCAGTATAATTCCAGGCAAAATCTAAAGAGGTAATAATAGTGGAGCCAGTAAATTCATCAACACGTTTTGACTATTGTTACTTTATAATGCACTAATTAGAAACTTTGATTTTCATATTTTATATATTCACTAAGCTACTCTGCTTTTAAGACCATTTCCACTTTTGTAAGAAAGTGTTCTATGCTGTACATGTCTGTTTGCACTTGTATGAACCTGAATGGGTTACTGAACAGGATATCATGGCATTTTTATTTAGCCTCAACACATCTATAATTTATTCTCGTAGAATTAATAGCGTCACTGTCAGATCTCAGGATGGCTACAGCATATAGTGTGTCACACAATTTGAGTGTAATGTTAAAGGACAATTTTTTTATGGAACAAAGCTTGCGTTTCTTTGATTAAACTTGCCTCAGCGTGAAAACACTATCAAGTTGGGATGGAGTCACTGGTATACTTCTGGCCACCTTTAGATGTTCACGTACCCACAGCTAGCCTCTGCTTCAGTTAATATCTTCAATTTCCATAGAAGGGGGTTACTTTTATTGCTATTATTTTCCAAAATGACATTTGCTTTTACATTTAACTGCATTTGTTCATTTGTGAACTTGACATAGCTTTTATAATAGTAACAAGTTCACACTTCGAACAAAGATTTTTGGGTTACAGTATGATGTCTGGCATTTCTTTCCAACAATTAATGGCTTTAGTTAACACTGGGGAGCATTACCTTTCTGCCAGTCATGTTTCTGTTTTTCTACAGATTATAATACCTAACACAGTCATGTAACATATTTTGACCGAAGATGTAACAGGGCTTCACTATTCAGTTGTATAAAATCAAACTAAGATTTGCATGGTTTGTAGTTCAGCTCTGTTGCTGCTAAGTTGTACTGTACACTAACTTAAAGAGCCAGGTTGATGTTTAATGGTCACTATGTCTTTGGTATAGTTTGTTACATTTATGTTTTCTTATTTATAGGTGCTCCCTGGGACACTCATAATTTGCTCATTTCAGGGCGAGATGAATAAACCTCTTTCTACAAATCTCAAGAGCGCATTTGTTCCAATAAATTCATGCCCCAAACCAATATATTTCCTCACAGCCATCCAAACCTCTATATGAAGCTGTCTGTTACTTCAATAACTCCTTATTAACCACACTAAACCAACAATCCCCACTAAAACACAAAAAGAGTGAAAATAAATTTGAACCCATGAAACTAAACACCTCATGAGAGACGGAGACAATGCTGGAAAAAAAAAGCACAAAACTAGTACCTAATACCACCTTGATATATATTGGTGTCTTAAAAACCACACACAGGCACTTGTTTGTCATGACAAAAAGAACTTCTCCACAAACTAGACCATACATGCAGCCCCCAGAAGATTTTGGAAAAATGTAAACAACCCCCTAAAAAGGCAGAAAACCCACCCCAAATTCTTTCCCATCAGTGGGCATCATTTGGACATTTCAAATTCAACAAACCATTCATGTCCAGTACTATACTTAACTCAGATAATAATAACCTATACTTGCATCACATAACCCCCTAACCATAACTCCACACCCAAGTCAATCTAGCAACCATCCAGAGAAATACCATAAGAAAATGTATTAAAAACTGAAATCCACAACAGCAGCGCCTGACAACTTGCCATCCGAATATCTAAGTATAGCTGCTGACAGCATTTTCTGTTCTGTATCTATCCTAATTAATAGATCCATTTCAGAACACTATATCCCAACCCTATGGAAAGTTTCCTTAATAATCACATTACACAAAGGTGGCATATCCACCAAACTGTCAAACTATCACACTATAGCAATCCTTCCTCCTCTCTCCAAAGTACTTGAAAAATGCATACATAAGCAACTCCTAGCCTTTCTGTTTGATAACCAATTACTGTCTTCTACCCATCATGGCTTTCAACTCCACCACACCTCTGAAACTGGCCTACTAAATTCCATTAATCAAAGTAAAAACTCAGGTAATTTTGTCTCCACCATTTTTCTTGACTTGCCAAAAGCCTTTGACACAGTCTCATATCAACTGCTCCTCCAAAGATTCAGTCTTATAGGCCTCACAACTCCCTCAATTAACTGATTCACCAGCTACCTAAACAATCAGACCCAGTCTGTAAAATGGAATGACTCCCACTCCGCCTTCCTTCCAATCACTACAAGAGTCCACAAAGGCTTTATACTTGGGCCAGTACTTACCGATATCTTCATTAATGATATGCACAAGGAATCAAAACTTGCCACCATAAAACAAAATGCTGATAACGCAACTTTAGTTTGCTCAGCCCCGAATCTTCCTACCTCAGTAACCATTACACAAGAAACTTTCATCTCTATAGAAAACTGGCTAAATAAATCTTCAATTGGTCTTAAACCCCAACCCCAAACTAATTCTATTCCTTCCCAAAACATTAATCAAAACAGCGCAGACTTTAATATGATCTCCTCAAACAGCACAAAAATTGAAAATGTCACAAATGCAAAACTACTAGGAGTTATCATTGATACAAGTTAAAATTTGATCTTCACCTTGATACTGCAGTCAAAAAGACACTGGGCTCTGTTTACAGAGCAAAGCACCTGCTAAGTGATTATAGTGAAAAAAAGGGAACAAAGCTGCCAACCTCCCCTTTCTTTTCTACCCCTTTTATATGCCTCAACAATATTCACAAATCTCAACTCTACCACCAAACACAAACTAGAATGTACCTACTACAAAATTAGCAAATTCACCTGCAGCCTCCAAAACCACTCCCATTGTTTGTGGCACAACTGGTTGAACTTTCTCAAGACATCACCTTCTCTCAGCTACTCACACCCCACAAAATATTTCACCATCCACTTAAAACACCCTCGCTGTCAAATCTCATAAGGTCCTCAGAACTTTAACTGTGGCTAATAAACCAAGCAATCAGTAGAGTGACTCTCCATTCCCAAAGCATGCAAAAAAAACCTTCCAGACCACATCAGGTTTTTAAATAACCTGCAACAATTCAAATCTGCCCTAAACTATAACCTGGCAATTAAAACTATGCAACTGTACCACACATAGTTTGAAGTGCACACTGCTAACTCTGTCCACTATGGATACTATGCCAGTGTATTAATATATATGTATTTCCTTAATCTGATATTCTTCATAAATAATGTCTGTTGACGTTTGGCTTTGAAATACTTAGCAAACGATATTTAATGACTGTTTTTTATTTTTGAAATGTCAAAAATGTATTTCTATCCTTGTTCTGGAGCTTTTCTTCCTAGGCCTCCACTGAAAATGAGCATTTTAGTTCTCAGACAAGACCTTCCCTGTTAACAGAACCAAATAAATACATACAAACATAAATAAATACATAAAAGAAACCTAGACTTGTTCATTATAGCACTCTGTGGTGCCCAGTCTGCCCTTCGTGGTAACCCATGACAGATATTGTCAGATGTCCATTCTGTCAGTGTCACATCTGTGAAATAAAGAAAACTGTCTTTTACATATAATCAGTTTGTTTTCTATAACAAAGAAAGCTCCTTGGCCACTTACTAGAGTTTGTTAACCATCACCCTAACTCAAATCACTTCACAAGTATGCGAGGGGAGCCTGATGGTAAAAGTACAAGTTTGGCAGTCCCTCATCCCGAGAGATTTGTATACATTTCACAACAAACTTGTTCATTTGTGCTTCAACTACATTTATTTATTTATTTTTTTAACATTTGTTTACCGGGAAAGCCCAACTTGGAACGGAGCCAATTTTCAGCGAAGGCCCAGGAAGATATTCTCCAGATGCATGTCTTTGTAATGTGGGAGGAATGAGGGATTGTAATGTGGAAGGAAACCGGAGCACCCAGAGGAAACACACATGGATGCAGGGAGGACATGCAGACTCCGCACAGAAGGTACCCCAGCCGAGAATCAAACTGAAGAACTTCCTGCTGTGAGATGACAATGCAACTACTGCACCACTGTGATGTCTGTCAATGATTAAGTCAATGAGGAGTCAAACTCACTGCTGGAGCTGTTTGCTGATTTCTGGACACACCACAAACAAGACCACTGAAATAGTGGCTATTCAAAGTGTGATTATCCATCCTCCATCACTGCCTGTCATTCAGTAACGGACATTCCCTACCTTCAGACTTTGGCAGCAGAGAACTGAGTTACTCAGAGGCTTTCCACAAAACCAACATGGCAAATACAGAAAGCAAACCTGAGGAGTGTGTGCTGGGCACATTTACACACATGTATAAGGAGGACAGAGCCATTTAATTATATATGGTTATTGCTGTTATTATAAAATGATATGCAAAAGAAGATCTTAACGAGTCTGCATCAAGAAATGACCCTCCACGTGCAAGGAGAGGGATATGACCTTTAGCAGTGCTGTACAGTCAAGAGCTCATGAAGTCAATGGCCCACCTTCATCCACTCTGCCCAGATGGAGTTCAGTTAGTATGACTGATGTCTGCAATAAAGAAGGAGGCATCCAAGCTCATTAACATACCAGCCACAACTGTACAGAGATGTGCCCAGTTAACCACAGGGAAAGCCATGCAGCACATAATGAGGAAGTATGCACTCCAGAAACTGGACTTGAAGAGAAGGTGGAAGTGAAAAGTGGCTGTAGAGAAGACATTCACATCCCTAGATACTTTGTATATGTGGCACGGCAGTGAGGTCTGGAAACCACATCATACAATATAGGGACCTGGAAGGAGCAAACACCAGTCCTGTATTATGATCACGGAAGATAACATTACCTGCTTGACACACAGTCCCATATGGCTTATGGCTCATGTATAGGACATTCCCACATGGACAACTATATATGGATCCATGGATGACTTGTATTTGTTGGCATTGCAAGCTATGGCCCTTTAATCTGTTTCTTAATGTCTAATAAGAGCCCTTTTAGTGGCAACAAGGTACCACATTGCAAGCTATGGACCTTTAATCTGTTTCTTAATGTCTAATAAGAGCCATTTTAGTGGCAACAATGTACCACCAAAATAGTCACTTCTTGCACCATAGTAATGCCCATGGATACATGTTGGCTGGATGCTTTTGAAAGTATTTCAATATAGGATTGCTTCATCTACAAAAATTTGACATCAGTGTCCTTCCAAAGCCTCTCTAACATTTCTAGTACTTGCCAGGCTTTCAAATGTCACAAAGGAAAATCCCCTTGACTTTTTGAGTCACTCTATTCTGGACTATAATGGCCTTCAAAAGAAGCACATATTTACCAAACTTTCCATTCAAACTTTGTCAAAACCACCATTGAATGCCTTTGCATCCACGGAATACATATGGACCTTCTGTCTTTTCACCTTACATAATTTTTGTCTATTAAGACACTCCATCTTTAAATCTGATTTAGATGGAGTTTTCTGTGGTCCCTTAAAAAGCTTCTGTAAATCATTCATTTTTTATATATTTTCTTTAATCTGTCATTATGTTTCCTTAAAGAAACTAAAGGAAACTAAAGCTCTGTTTCAACACAACCAACAGTTTATTTATGTTTGTTGAATCAGTTTTTTCAGAACACAAAAATATATTTCTCTGTATCACTATTCCAGTTTATACAGAAAGTTCAGATGGTGTTTTGGAGGGTCTACCTGAGAATATTGAAAGCCATCATCGTCGAAGCTGAATTCATCTGGATGACATCCACAAAAACCCACTTCATTGACAGACCAGATGAACCAAATCCGTAAGTAACCTGTTGGCCGTGAAGGTGAACTTTGCCCTTTCCCAAACTATGGTGCGATCTCGGAGCTGGTATATTTAATTGGAGGGGTGTGGGGGCACAGCCCCCACCTGGGTGTGTTTTGAGTGTTCCAGTGTTGGTTTTGTGTGTATTTGGGTGACTTAGTACTTACCCTGGGAAGGATTTCATTCATCTGGTCTTACAATGAAGTGGGCTTTCATGGATGTCTTCTTGAATCCTTCTTTGACAATGTCAGCTTTCGATATTTTCAGGTAGACCCCTTTTGAATAAGGTATCAACTGCCTTTTCTGTTTTATGATAGCTCTTTTGCTGGTCAACCATATACCTTTGTATTTTATTTCCATTTTCAGAAACCATCTATTTCAGATTTACTGCTGATTTTTCCTGCTTAGAGACAGCATCCCCTGGATGTTTTTGCCATTTCGCATTCTCAGTAAATGTTCTGACTTCTTTTTGCAGAGCTGTAAAATGCAGGCAGATTGTCCAATATATGTCTTCATGCATGTTTTGGCTTTGCATCAACTTGGACTATAGTTGCAGCTTTACCCCTGATAAGACTGCCATTATCTTTTCCATAATCTCTTGCTTTTTACTAATATATTCTCACTTAAACAAATTCTATCAGTATCATATACTGTCTTGTTCCTGCCTATTTTGATATAAAGTATTCTTATTCGGCTGTACCACAGCAATGTTTGCAACCAGACTTGGCTGTTGAACATCACTTTCTTGTGGAAACCTAGGCTGTTGTATCTTAGCACAATCTAAATGGTTACACCTTCCAAAACAGCAGCTTTATTTTCAGTACAGTCACTGTTTTACCTCTCAGTTTTTAGTACAGTTTACAACTTCACAACACCAGGATAACTAATGGTTTTCTTCATTACAGTGCAGAGCAGTAAGCCCTCTTTTCACTGTCATAGGGTTTAACTTTTAGAGGTAGCACCTCACAAAACTTTCAAATATTGGCACAAGAATTATGTCAATTTTCAAAGCACGTAACATTTATGCTGCATTTCCCTAGTATAACACCAACAAATAATTTTCTTTTCTAAAAAAACCTTTAACAAGATGATTCACATTTATTGCTACAGTAAGTCTCTCTATGGGGACAAGGTAATCTTCTTTCTTTTTATATGCACAAATGTTCTTCAGCATTAATAATTCAGTACTCATGAAGACTTTTTTTTCATTTTATAAATGATTCTCATACATTTTGCCATGTTTATTACTATTGTTCAGTAGGAGAAATAGATTCAAACAGTGTATTTAATGCACAGCTTAATGTACAGCACAATTCACTTGCAGCTTCAACGGCATCTACCACATTTCTATCAGACACTGATTTTTTACTTGTTTTAAATGCAGTACAATTTTCAAAGCAAAAAAAATTATATCTTGTTCATGAAAGCAGTTTTTGTTTTCCTGTTGTAACATACCATATTCTGAATCACATTCAACAGCTTGTGAATAATTAGCGCTGCAGTTCAGAACAGAAAGTGCACTCACAATTTTCCAGTGCATACCATTCAAAATTGTGTGATTCATTTTCTCAGTCAGCCAATGCAAAAAAAAAAAAAAAAAAAAAAAATCTTCAGCATTTTTCTTTCACTGTTATTTCTGAACACACATTTTGTACTGCCACAAACATTTTCCCAACACCTTTTACACCAGCTGAGTAAACTTACTGTGCACAGTTTTGTTAAGCAACATTTCAGCAATTTCCTGTCACATATAATAGCACATTTCATTACACCATTATTCTTCATGCAGCTCCTTTCAGCCTAGTTTTATAATTATTTCACTTCCTTCACTCAAAGTCCAGTCTCTGTTTCTGACTCTGTGCTGTAAGTGTGGTTTGGAGAAATTCAAGTACTTTGTCATGTTGGCTTAAAGGTCAGACACACCCTGGAGAGATTAATTTCCTTCTGGATGTAGCAAATGTAACAAAAGCAAAGCACAATTCCGATTTAGCAAAATGACAACATCCTAAGCTAGGGTATGGCTGATTTAGTGTGTAGTAAGTCAGGACTTTAATCAGGTTACAGTTTCGTGAAATAAAAAAATTGTTCCTATTGCCCACTGAAACGACCAATGTAAGAACTTAACGATCATATTTAGAAAGAAATTAGCTCAAAACTACATGTTCTAAGTGCATTCTACATTATGGATATCCCGTCTTCTATGCTTTTCATAATGCATTTCAAATATACGTATCAATGTTCAACACATTTCATTGACTTTTCTTGGTAACATTGGGAAAGAGGTCTAAGTACTCTTAGTTTGAAAATAGAATGCACTTCACATAAGTAAGCTCTCATTTATTTATTTATTTTACATCTGTTGACCGGGATAGTCCGACTGGATACATGTCTATTTTCAGCAGAGGCCCGGGGAGAAAAGCTCCAGAAACACAGATAAGCTTAACACTTAAGAGACATGTATATTTACAAAGTATGGAGTGTTTCTCCCCGGGCCTCCGCTGAAAACAGGATCTGTGGAACCTAGTCGGACTTTCCCGGTCAACAAATGTTAAATAAATAAAAATAAAATAAATAAAATGTAGTCCACAGGAAGGGACTCACAGGATACATAGTGACTTTTAATATACAAAACCAGTATGTGGCAACAAATAGATATGAGCAGAAAATGCATACAATACACTTAGACATAATAGGCAAAATGGTAGTTAATCAGGGTTAGTACAGTGGCAAAGTCAATGCATTTTAAAATTTTGTTTGAGGCCATTTTTGAAGAGATTTAGAGAGGGTTCCAGAGTAAGGTTAGCTGGAATTGAATACCAAGTTTTGCCAACAAAGTTGGCAAACAGGGAATCTCCAGCTGAGTTGGTAGCTTTATATGTTTAGACCTGAAGTTTGTTGGATGAGCGTAGTGGCTTAGGGTTATTATATGGTTTTATGATGTTTATGAGTGCAGAAGTATTTTCAGGTTTGTTGAGAATTTTGTGTGCTACTATGAGCTGATTAAACAGAATTAAGTTGGGCAATTCAAGCCACCCTAGGAGATTAAGGTTTTGACAGTGATGTGTCCTGTATGTTGAGCTGGTGGCAAATCTGGTAATGTGGTTGTAGGAGAGTGAGAGTTTAAGTTTTGATTTATTCAAGTTAGAGAGTATGGGGAGGCATATAAAAGGGTAGAGAGGAGATGAGAGTGGGTAATTGCGGTTCTAGCTAATGGAGTTAGGAAGAGTTTATTTCTATACAGTGACAAAAGCTTCTTGTTGATGGTTTTGATAGTTTTATTGACATGCAAATCAAATTTGAGATTATCAACTATTACCCCTAAGAAATTTCAAATAAGATAACTGGACTGCGGAGCAACCAAGGCTAAAAAGTCATTTATATCCACAACAGCAGCATATAAGAAGTCCATGAATCAAAAATAAAGTCTATTTAAAACACAGGTTTATTCGACAATGGTAAGCGCTTTCACTTAGGAGCTTCATCAGACCAAACATGCAAAAAGAAAAGCCACATATATATAAGCAACAAGATAATCAATAGTAGTAATTCAATTAACTTTCATTAAAGCTACATAACCAATATAAATCTACAGTTACAAATCTATATGAAAATAAAACTATGCAAAGTATTAGTTCAATATATCCTCATAATTAAAATTAAAAGACATAAATCTTAAAAAGCTAAATGTATATAAAATATGTATAAAATATATAAAAATATAAAAAAATATATATACATATATAAGATATATATAAGAATGTCAGAAACAATGGCCAGATTAATTACACAACCTCCTCCTCTTTAGAACGGGCTTGATAGAAGCCCTCTCATTTAAGCCCTTGCCTCTATCCGCTTTCAAAATAATAATCCAACATGTTTCCCTATATTCAGTGTATGTTCTGACATCTCCCTCCCTACTACTCAGTTTAATTGCCTGCATAACCCTAAATTTGAAAGTGTGATGTACTCCTTGCTCAGTGACATGTTTCGACAGGGCATTGTTAGTGGGACTCTTCTTTATATTATACATGTGTTCCCTCATTCTGTCACGCAGTACCCTATTAGTTTTTCCCACATAAAACACCCCACAGGATTCACATTCTGCTAGGTAAACCATGTGAGGGGTCATACAACTATGGACACCTCTAAACCAAAAATCTTTATCTAGGTCTGGATGGTGAAACACCTCTGCGGTATTTATATAACGACAGAAGTTACAGGATCCACATGGTTCAGTATAGCCAAAACTTATCTTTTCCATTCCCCTTTGACTAGTACATAGAAGTCTCTTCAGGTTCTTATGATTTTTAAATCTAAACTTGGGCACATCGCCTACTATGTGGCCAATCGCATCATCGACCAGCAAAATCGGCCAATGTTGTTGAAACAGCTTGGTAACATAGCCCGTATCACTGGTATAATATAATGGAATCTTGGTGAAATTAACTTTACCATGGCTCCCTGGACTTTCAAAAAAATATGATGGCCCATAATATGGTTTTGCTTTGGTCTCTCTCAAAAGGGCCAGATCCTCCCACTGTCTCTCTAACTCTGCTCGTGTATACTCCCTGTCTAGCAATTTCTTTTCAATATTGGCTAATTCCAGTTGGAACCCAGTCTCTGAGGGATTCATCCTGAAAGCTGTCATACCTTGTCCTCTGACAAGGTTTTTAAATATATAACCAGGATGCATGCTAGACCTAAACAGGAACGCATTCCTGTGACAGGTTTTATGAAAAATTCCTGTGTTAATCATCCCTTGTTCCAACTTCTCAACATATACGTCCAAGTATTCTATAAAATTATAGGAGAACTGGTATGTGAATTTCAAACATTCTATTAAGCCATTCATAACCTCAAAAAAATTGACAAATTCTTGATGAGATCCTCGCCACAAAATAAACAAATCATCCACAAAACGCCTGTAAAACAAAACATGCTCTTGAAACTCAACTTGAAGAAACAACAAGTCTTCCTCCCATTGGGCCAAAAACATGTTGGCATAGCTATTGGCACAGGAGGTGCCCATAGCTACGCCATGTCTTTACAAATACACCTCATCCCCAAACATGAAGACATTGTTGTTAAGTACTGTTTCTAAAAAGAAACAGATTAAATCAATCTGTGGGGAAATAAAGATAAGTTTAGTGTGGTTGTCTGTGGAAATAGAGGTACCATTACTGGAGGAGATGGAGAGAGGGGTGGATCTACTAGTGGGGGCGAACAGTAGCACTTTAGTTTTGTTAGTATTCAGGAGTAACCGGTGATTAGAGAGCCAATTTTCAAATGTGTTAAATGTATTCTGGGTTAAGATTTACAGATCTGACGGGGAGGAAGCTGTGCAGACCAGGGTGGAATTGTTTGCATACTGGATGCAGGTTGCTTCTGGGAGGACAGTGTGGAGGTTGTTGATGAAGATAGAAAAGAGTAGGGGACCTAAAATTGAGCCCCGAGGGACTGCAAGGGTGAGAGATAATAGGGTGGACAGTTTGTTCTGCCATAATACCGCCTGTTGTCTACCACTCAGATAGGAGAGGAACCACTGAATAACATGGTTGTCCAGGGAAATGGCTTTCAGACAGTGAATGAGTAGTTGGTGGTTGACCATATCAAAGGCTTTTGAGAGGTCTAGAAAGAGGGCTGAGATAGCATATTATTGTTCCAATTTTGATGTATGACATTGGTTAAGGAAAGGAGAGTGGATGTGGTGCTGTGATGGGGCCTAAATTCATGCTGGGAATTGGCCAGCAGATTGTTTTGGATGAAATAGTGCATAAGTTGTTTATGTACGCACTTCTCCATTATTTTGGCTAGTGGTGAAAGAATGGCAATGGGTCTATAATTGCATAGTTCTGTAGAACTTCTGCATTTGTGGAGTGGGACAACATAGGATACTTTTCAGATGGAGGGGATAGCACCATCTGTTAGAGTTCTGTTGATCAGGATAGAGATGGGGTAGGCTATGGTGTCCACAGCTTTTTGTAAGTACTCTACTGAGTGGAGGTCAGCAGATAGGGTGGTGGGTTTTAAATTTTTGATTAGGGATCGAATACAACAATTAGAGCACAAAATTACATCATTCTTGTACAGCCCCTTTGCACTACCTTACTCGTGTGTTAACCATAACCCTTGTCTTACTCATGTCCTTAACCATAACCCTACACATTTTATTATTAAAACCTTTCCCTAACAGTACCCATAATTAAAACAAACAGACACTGAACATGTACAACACCAAACAGGTACAACAATAAATCTATCCCCTTACTTAACTATAACTCTAATGCTAAAAAGCAAACTCTTGCACATACACACTAACTATAATGCAATCTTGCACATTTTCAAAACCACCACCTTTGAATGACTCTCTCTCTATATATATATATATATATATATATATATATATATATATATATGTGTGTGTGTGTGTGTGCATATATATATATATATATATATATATATATATATATATATATATATATATAGTCTATGTTTGTGAATAAGAAAGAGGAGAGAGAGTGTGAGAAATCCTAACAGTCTCACAGTACTAGGCATTGAATTGCTGAATACTCAAATTCTTTCAGTAGCATTTCTGTAAATGTAGACAAAGCAGTTCAAAACAAAGAAAAGCAAAGAGTTAGTTTCACTGCAGAAACTAACGTATTAGTGATGTGCTGTTTGTAACTCTGTGTTAGTCATGCACTGGTATGTAGTAAAATGTTATTTTCTTCTTTCATAGATTCCGAGTTACACATATTGGGAAGAAACCAAGTATCCCAGAGCAAGACCATGTTCCAGGTTGTAGTGGTAATGTTGAGGAAGTTGGTATTATGCAGCAAAGCAACACCTGTGGAGAAAACTCCTTGACAGACGATATTAGTAACTCTCTCCAGGCAGATACCCCAAAGGATGAACGAGTCTCTAATGGAACACTCCAAATGGAAATTTATAAGAATGGAACAGGGGCACGAACGGTGTCACAGGAAGAGATAGATTATAAGGCTACAGAGTGCACAGCTGACACTATCCTGAAGACCAGTGTTACAGACAAGAGTCTGAGTAGCTTAAGTACCAGGAATGGTGAAACTTTAATGAAATCTAAGGAAACAAACCACAGCAATTCAACTCTGAGTGAAGGTCATGGAAATGTAAGAGTACTAGCCCCCTCCTCAAGAAAACTTCAAAATGATTTGTGCAAGGACAGAAAAATGCAGACAGGAACAGAGACTAACGGCACGGTCTTGAATAGTGACATAGAGATGGAGGAAATAATAGTTGTACAACATTGGAATCAAAATGAAGATGAAAATGAAAAAAGTAAAAAATCATGAAATAAGAGAAAATTAGAAAGAAAAGCCATGATTCAAAGGTGTCAAAGGTACATATCTCATAAATTTTAAGAATGTAGTGGTCCTATGTGGCAACAAACAATGGACTGGATTGTGAGTTATGTATATGGCTAAAGGTTCCTTAAACCTAGAGTCACAAAGATCTAGCAACCATACAGAATAAGTGCAGGCAATATCTTACACCTGCATGCACAGTGTTAGTGCTTGCAGCTGGCATAATTAGCCGTGCAATCATGTAGTCTTCCTAATAAAGCCATTAACAAAGGTTAGTAAAACCATTTGAAAAAGTAGCAGGCACACCTGGTCTCCACACAGCTGTGAAGAGGGGCACTAAATATATCAGTAAGAAAGACAGCCATTAGCAAAGAATGTGATATGAGCTACAATGTTAGGTTTATAAGTAAAATGTACGCTGCACACACATATCATACTTTGAGTTTGTAAGTACAGTGTACACAGCACACATATTACAGCTAAGGCTTATAATTGCAGCGTACACAGTACAGATACCAGAGCTAAAGCTTATAAAGTTCAGTTGTGTAAGATATTACCATAACAGTAGATGTCCTTCTTTTTACTGTTACAGTATGCGTTCACTCTTGGAACTCTTGCAAAGGAAAGTCCAACATCCAGCCAGTATACTAAAGCCTTTATCACCTAGGCAGCATGGTACATCAGACGTATGCTCCCTGTGCAAGCATAAGGCATAAAGGTGACGTATGTGTGCTCTCAAAACTGAGAGCATCCCAGGAGAACTAGGACCCCCAGTGGAAAGGAGGACATGTTCATCCAGAAAAGGGAAGAAAGGAAGGAAGAGAAGGAGGAACCTCTTGGCCAAGAAGAAAATACCACCCATGCAAAAGGAAGGGGAAAGGGGGACAGGAGGGAGGAAGTGAATAATACAAAAGTGAAAAGAAGGACAACTACTGTAAGGGTAAGATTTTACACAACTGTACTATGAACTTCCATATCACTGTTGTAGTATTCATCACATCTGGGAGAGTACAAAAGCTACTGAGAAGGTAGGGAGGAAGAAGGCAAGGTGGATCCCTCTGAAACCCCACGCAGGATTGCCTTGGCAAAACCTGTCCTGGCCCTGGAAATAATATCCAGTGTTTAATGTTTTGTGAAAGGGTGAACAGAAGACCAAGTAGCAGCTTCAAGAGTGGAGTTGGTGTCCAAGCTTCTGAAGAAAGACCTTGAGGAAGCCATTGCTCTAGTAGAATGGGCCCTCATGGAAGCAGCCATTGCTCTAGTAGAATGGGTCCTCATGGAAGCAGCCATTGCTCTAGTAGAATGGGCCCTCATGGAAGCAGCCATTGCTCTATTAAAATGAGCCCTCATGAAAGCAGACACTGCTCTAGTAGAATGGGCCAACATGGAAGCAGACATTGCCCTAGTAGAATGGGCTCTCATGGAAGGAGACATTTGCTTTCCATGACAAGAATAACAGAAATAAAAGGCATTGGAAATCCAGGAGGAGATGGTTTGCTTACAAACTGTCTGACCCAAAGTTCTGATATGAAAATAAACAAAAAGCTGATCAGATTTATGAAAGACCTTTGTTTTGTTTAAATATCTGAGCTGTCTATGCAAATCCAAAGTATGAAGAACATTTTCACTGGCAGACTGAGAAGAAGGGGAAAAAGGAAGCTAGATAGACTGATTAAGAAACAGCTCATTAACCACCTTGGGTATAAAAGAAGGGTTTATATGAAGAGACACTGTCTCTATGAAACCAAAACAGGAATGCCCACCATCAACACCTGGAATTCGGACACCATTTTATCAGAGGTTACAGCAATCAATAAAACAGTCTTCCAGATGCAATGTTGCAAAGAAACTGCAACAGCAGAAGGCTCAAAAGGAGCCTGCATCAACTTTTCAGGGACAAAATTAAGGTCCCAAGAATGAGCTTCCTTGGGATTCTAATACGAAGAATGCCATTAAGAAACTGCTTGACCTCAAACCTAGAGGCCAAAGAGGAGTAAGTGGCAGAAATGACTGACAAGTTGGCTTTCAGTGAAGAATAAGCCAAGCCAGCATGTAGAAAATTCATACTGGAAAGACAGAACCAAGGGGACCTCCACTGAAAAGGGGTCATAGTAATGTTTAAAACACCAAACAGAAAATTTCTTCCATTTGGACCCATATGATTTCCTAGAATTAGGTTTCCTGGCCTCCTGCAGGACCCTAAACATGTCCTCAGAAAACTGGTGTCTGAAAGGAATTAGATCCCTATGACCTAAAGTATCAGTTGAACAGTGGACAGATGTTGGTGAAGGAGAGTTTCTTTGTCCTGTTTGAGAAGATTCATGCAGTGAGGTAACTTGTGATTAGTTCCCCTGGCCAGATGGAACAGGAGGGGGAATAAGTGCTGTCTAGACCAAAATAGAGTCACCAACAAGATTTTTGGTGAGTCCTTCTTGATTTTGCGAAGAACCCATGGAAAAAGAGAAATGGAAGGAAAGTAATACAGGAACATTCCCTTCGAAAAGAAAGACATGGTGACCACCTTCCAAGCCAAAGGGCTTGCCACTCTAGAACAGAACAGCGGAAGTTGTCTGTTTAGAGGGGAGGCAAAAAGATACCTGAGAAATATTCCACGGATGAACTATGTCTAGAAATACATCCCTGTAAAACATTCATTCATGACACTGTGTCCTGGATCTGCTGAGAAAATCTTCCACAAGATTGCACACTGAAGGAATATAAACTGCCTGTAGGGTAATCTGCAGATTGATGGGAATTTCCCATGTTTGAAGAGCTAACCTGCAAATAAGGTGAGAGCGTATGCCTCCTTGTTTGTTGATGTACCACATAACTAGGGTGTTGTCCATATAAGCCTTTAAAGGACTTGGGATCCGGGACCCGGTGTGATGTCCGTCCTCTGGGCCAGTAATCAAGGAGCCTGAATCCTCACCACTGACACCAGTGAGGGACATTCACTTGGAACAAAAATAGATACACATAGTGTTTCCAGATATAGCTCTCTGCACCAAGCAGAATTTCCCTTAAGAGCACACACGGAACACATTCAGTCTGGGGTCTGGATTTCCCTCTCTCTCCAGGCCCCAGTAGGACTCCCCAGTGGCACTGCTATAGAGCTGAGTCCTCAGCCGAGTGTCCCAGACCAAGTCTTCCACCACCCTCTCTGTGAAACCAGTGCTCTGTGTCCCTGGTCCAAGTAGCTGACACACACACCCTTTGAGATTTTAATTTTACACACACACACACACACACACACACACACACACACACACACACACACACAAACACACACACAAACACCTGGGAAAGGCTGGCACAGATTTACTAGCTATGCCCCTCTGCCCAGACTATAAAGTAGACACTAGGCTCTTACCATGGTATCCAATTATACTGAGTAAAAGTAACACTAATACAAGGGGTAGTGTTTAATCAATGCAGCAAGGCTTCCAGGAGTGGCCACGCTGTCACCAAATAAATATAAGTACTCTCAAACATTAAAACATTCTCTAAAAGACCAGCCACAATGAAAAGTTTAAATATATTTAATAATAAACAATCAAAACATGAAAATACTTAATATCTATTTCAATAAACACCAGAATTTCATTCACAGGAAATACTAAAGTAACATAGATGAATAAATTCACAGATACAGAAAAACAGTAATTAACTAATTTCACTATATTTTCCTGACTGATCTAAAGAATTACTATTCCCTGGTTACTTACTAAAGCAAGGCAAGATGATGTAGGTGAGGGGGTACTTCTTGTCAGGTTTCAAAAACAGACTGCACTCAGATTTCTGTCTCATCTAGTATTAAACCATCATTTCAGTACTGGATTACAGAACATCAGATACATCTGGTCATCTGACATTTTGTTCCCATACTACCCCCCTTTACTAGAAACTGAACCAGAATCTTGCACACAAGTGTTACCATGCACACAGATAAAACTTTGCTAAGATGTGTTATAGCAATCTGGAAGTCATAAAATCATTTCAACACTTCAACCCTTCCAGGGTAGCAATTAGTTCACTGCTAAGGACAATGCAGCAAGATTCCTAGTCCTTTTTTTCACAGACATTTTGTCTCTGACTGCAATTAGACCTGTAAGATGCAATCTTTATGATCTTCCAGGTAATTTAATTTCAGACTATTTTTCAAAGTTAGCTGGACTGAGATTAACCTCTTCTCTTCCAGTATCCTCTGTTACAATATATTAAGCTCAACAGTTACAATACAGGCTGGTATAAAGGTGTATTTCTTTTTCTGTCCAGCAGGGCCCACTGTTGGTATATTTTTAACACAAGCAACTTTACAAATACATTTTCACCACAAGTACCTGTAACAAATCAGCTTGATATATAAATGACATATAATTCTTTGCAAAACTCCAGCTAGCTATGCTGGCATGTTTCACATCCACTGCCCTACTTCTCCTGGCATAGCTGGCAATACCTCACATTGTTACACCTGGGACCCAGGACCCAGAGAAGGTAAAAAATGAGAGCCCTCATCTCCTTGATGTTGATATGATCCACCCTCTGCTGAGAGGACCAAAGGTCCTGCACCTTCAGGGTGCCTGAAACTGCTCCCTACCCCATCTCTGATGCATCTGTGAAGAGTTCCTGAGATGGCTGTGGTGTGTGGATTGAGGGGAAAGCTGCCAAATACACCAGTGTAATTCCAATTTATGACAAGGAGCAGAGAAATGAAATGGTCCAGCAGGTTGCGTGTTGAAGCCACACTGACTTTTGGTACCACTGAAACATCCTCATATGCAGCCTGGCTCAGAGAACCCCCAGAGCTCTGAGAAATTCCCTAGCTAGAAGAGAGGACAGGGGAAGCAGAGACAGAAAAATAAGCTGAGAGAGACAAAACATTGGGGGCAGGAAGAGATGCCAGCATTGGTACAGTCTGGAACCTGCAGCCTAGGAGAACTTGATCCTGAGACAGTCTCAGCATTGACTTCTGAAAGTTGACAGTAAACATCAGGGTTTGCAACAAAAGCTGGATAAAATGAAGATCCTGGAATGGGATGGAGCCTGCAGCAAGAGGTCATCTAGACAGGAAAATACATGAATGCCCTGAAGCCTACAAAAGGCGACTTCAGGGGCTGGACGTTTGGTGAACACCCTCAGGGCTGTAGAAATCTCAAAAGGCAAAGCAGAGAGCTGAAAATGAGAGAAAGAAACAGAGAAACACAAATCTCCTGAATAGAGGGGTGGATAGGAATGTGAAGGTAAATGCCTAGCAAATCCAAGGAAAAAAGAAAGGCTTGGGGAGGAACAGAAGAAACTAAGTCTGAAGAGAGCATTTGGAAGGCAGGTACTTATGAAAAAGGTGTTCGGAAAGGAAAGATCCAGGACAAGTCTCAAAGATGTCTCTTTCCTAGGGACTAGAAACATCCTGGAATAAACCTCCAAATCACTCTCTGGCTGAATGGTACCCTGGTCCAGCAGCCCCTCCAACACCCCTGAAAAATGAGCAAGCTGTTCTGTTGGGGGTTGAGGAATTCTGGAAAAGGAGGGAAGCACCTTCCAGGTCACAAAGTAACTCTGCCCAATGATGGAGAGAACCCAGTTGTCTGAGGTGATCAGCTATCAAACTGGGAGAGAAATCCTGAGGGACAAGGGAACATGGCTGAGAGGAAGGGAGGATAGACAGTCAGATGGCTGCAGATTTATCAGAAAAGGATTGCTTCTGGGGCCTGGGCATCTAAGTAGGCTTGTCAAAGAAAACCAGCCTAAGAGCCTTCTTACCTTTGAAAAACTCTCTAGGTAGCTTATGCAAAAAAAGCAGTCTTAGACCGATAGTTACTCTGAAAATTGGGAATAGGTGAGTCAAAGATCTACTTCAAATCATTCATAACCTTACCTTGATCCTTTAATGTATTAAAAAGGTCAGCCACAGGAGTACCAAACAAATTTTGGTTATCCAGGGGAGCATCCAGAAGTTTCAGTTTGATATCATCTGGCAAAGCCAAGAGCAGCAACTCGTCACACAGTTAGAGGCAGCAGCCTTAGAAGATGCATCTCCTGCATCATAGCTGCATTTGATGACTGATGAGCAACCTGAGAAGTGGAAATGAGCAAGGAGAGAGATGAGACTTTACCCTCAGAGTGAGGCATATCAGAAACAAGTTTCTCAATCTGGGAAATAAATGAAAGTAATGTACCTTGTCATATGAGCCTGGTCGTTGATGCCCCTGAAGGCTACGGTAGAAGAACTGTATACCTGTTTACCAATCCTTTCCATGGCTCTACTGTCCTTATTAAAAGGAATGAGCTTGGAAGAGGGCAACAGCCCAGAAGGCTTAAACACAGAAACAGAAGTCACTGTAGAATTAGAGGTAGGGCATGTATACAGGAACTTGCAGGCATCCAGTAACAGAAATTTCTTAGGAGCTGGAGGAAGAGAATTAGGTGTCAGGGAAGCAGCAGAAAAGGTATCTAACAGAGTAGCCAACATGGAGGGACAGCTTGGAATACTTCTTCTGGATGTATGAAACTTGGGGCAATCCCATTTGAAATGCTCCGTTATGCCCTTGACTGTGTCACCAAAGGAAATCTCCTCCATATGAGGATCAGGACTGACAGATTCCTCCTCCTCAGACCCACAGTCTAAAGGTGAAGGCAATTGGGAGGAATAGGCTAAGCAGCCAGCCTCAGAGTCAGAATCCCTGTCCGAAGACTCCAGGTCCCTAGCCCTCTTATGGGTACAGGACCAAAGAGGAGCAGGAACTGAAACTATCTGAGGAGACTTGAATGCCATCAAGGCACTGAACAAGTCTTGACTAAAGTCCTACCTTCCCTTTTGTAGATAGAAGTAGACACCACATGCTTTGTTTTTAGCCTTTTCTTCACAGGGATGTCCATACTGGCAAAATGTGGAGGGTTGGATTCCTGCCTAGATTCAATCAAGGTACCCAGTACCTCTTTCCTGTACAAGTATTTTAGGAATCCTTAAGCCCCTCAGAAATAATCAGCTGATGTTTGCAAGGCCTCTGAGGACATGTGAGAAGTAGTTACCATACCAGCTTCCGAGAATGTCACAGCAGAGTAAACCAAAGGTAATGCCAAGCTCTCCTCTGGGTTCTCACTCACCTCAAGAGAGATGGCCAGTAGAGGCTGGACAGCAGCAGACTCAGGCATAGATTTCTTGCTTTCTTTTTAAGTGACAGCTGTACCTCCGAGTGAGTGGAATTTTCCATGGTACTTTGGGCCAAAAAGCTTGACATGTTGGTTCTCAACTTAAATGGAAAAGTGAAGAAAGGTGATTATGCAAAGTTCTGGAAACAAACGCTTGACAGATAGAACACTGTGTGTGGTTGGGCAACGTACCCAAGTAAAATTGGCACCTATCGTGAAAGTCATTATGGGGGATCTACCTCCCACACTGACATTTCCCTTTCTTGAATGACATTTAACCCAGTAAACAATATAAGGAAAAGGAAAAAGAACCCCAGTGGGGTACTTATTTGAAAAATGTAGGCTTGGTACAACTAGCAAAGAGAAGGGTGCACAAACTAATGTACAACAATGGCATTCAGACTGGTGGTAGCACAGTTCTGACTTGGGAGCTTACGTACATCACCTCTATGCCCTATGCTTGCACTGGACCATACCTCTGACATAGAATGCTGCCTAGGTGATAACAGCTTTGGTATACTGGCTGGACATTGGGCTATTCTTGGCAGGAGATCTCAGCGGTAAAGAATACTACAACAGTGATATGAAAGGACATCTCCAGCACACATATACTTTTAGGTTTGCAAGTACAGTATATATAGCACACAAATCACAGTTTAAGCTTACACGCTTAGTGTACACAGCACACACATCAGTGTATGCAGAAAACATATACTTTTAAGATTATTAGTACAGTGTACACAGCACATATAGTTTAACTTTGTATGTGTGGTATGCACATCACACACATATGCAGTGGGCATAACATCCATATCATAGTTTCAGTTTATAAGTGCGGTGTGCACAGCACACACATCAAGTTTGTAAGTTCATTGCTCACAGCACATATCATAGTACAAGTTTAGTAGTATAGTCTACACCACATGTATACTCTTCCATCCATTGTACAAGTACATTGTACACAGTGCACATATAACAGCTTACTTTTGTACATACAATGTACACAGACCACACATCAAAGTTCAAGTTTGTAAGTGCTGAGAACTCAGCACATAGTTTAAGTGCAGTGCAAACAGCACATATCATAATTTAATTTTACAATTTCAAAATGTATAGCACATCTTAAGTTTGTAAGTGCAGTGTACATAGTATACATATCCAAGTTTAAGTTAATAAGTGTAGTGTACACAGCATGCATATAATTTAAGTTTGATTGCAGTGTATACACCATGCATATTATAGTATAAGTTTACAAGTGCAGTACATACAAAACACATTACAGCTTAAACTTATAAATGCAGTGTACACAACACATATACTTTAAGTGCACAAGTACAGTGTTCACAGCATAACTATCCTAGCTTGTTTATAAATGCAGCGTACACAACACACATATCAGAGTTTAAGTTCATGAGTGCAGTGTATATAACAAACACATCAGAGTTTTAAGTTTATCGTTCTAGTATACACAGAGTATATAATACAGCTTACGTTTATAAGTGCAATCTGCACAGCTATCAGTAAAGATATAGGACATCTGTTGGATGCATGCAACAACACATACAGCTATTCATTCAAATAGAGGTCATACCTGAAGCACTTTCATTTCAAAATGTGTTGACTTTTTTAAAATGGAGTTTTGAAAGTCCTCACATTGTGGGATAAACATGCTCAGTTACATTATGTTAATAAAAGGCTTGTTAACATTGTCTGGTAGAAGTCTTTATGGACAATTAGTTTGGTTCTTAGTTTGGTTTGTTCTCCGCTTGGGTCATTTCTGTTTCTTAGTTACTACAGTTTCCAGGATGAACAGCCCTTATGAATCAGAAGTCAAGGTAGAGAGACGGTTCATATTATACGATCAAATGCTAGAAACAGAGAATGATCTATTATCAAACCCAAATGCACAAAACCACAAAATTTCAAAGGAACGGATCAGGAAATTTTTTCCTAGGGAAAAATTTGCTGATCCAAAAAAAAAAAAAATGTATAGACAACAAAGTGGGGGGCTTTGCCCCCACACTCCCTGATGCAGGTGGGACTGTGCTCCCCACCCCCCCCCACCTTAAATATACCAACTCCGAGATTGCACCACAGTGAAGCAAAGTCCAGAGAACGGCCCAGCAATTTTTTCCCTGGGAAAAAATTCACTGATCTGTTGCTTCGATATTCTGCGGTTTCATGCATTTGGGTTTGAGCTCATGTAATAGGAACCTGAGTGAGACACTTCTAGTGATATGAGCATATTTTAGGTTTTTGGGGGTAGGAAAAACCCTCCTTTAGTTACATTCACATTTGTTAACACATGCATTTCCTTTAATTATTAATTTATTTTCTTAACTTCTGTTGTCAATTTGCTGGTGAATGAGAGCATTATTAAACAGCAGCATAAGGTGAACAATAGCAGACCTTTCCAGTGAACCACCAAAACCCCCAAAATCTGCATTTTTAGTCAGATGAAAGCACTTAGGAACCATATTTAAAGTATTTGCATTTTTGTATTAGTGAACCTTTTAGTATTAAATCATGGTTTGGCTGTGTTCCATTGTCTTCACCTTTTCTGTTTTGGTATTATTAAAGAACATATTAGTAGAAGGAGAATGAAGACAGCCATCAGGATGTCTTAGTTCATAGACAGAGACTGATAAGGAATCTGAAATGCCTATCCAGTGAGCGTGGGGAAAATACAGTAGAATTCAGATGATCACTGCAAGGCACCAGACAGTTGGCAACAATGGTTACATAGCTTAAGTGGATACATTCATTTATATGAGAAAATGTGACCTTATATGAGTAGTCATAGACACAAAAGTGCTCACAGATGGCAATATGTATAGCCACACAGCTGGAGATGAAAACACGATATTCATCATCACAGCACTATGTTTTAATGTCTTAGGAATGATTGCATCCTGCTTAAGGGGAAAATGGAGTTTGGATAAGAATTTTACCTGACAGTGACAATAGATTAGTGGAGTCTATTAATGTCAAGTAAACGCACCAATCAAAAGTGGGGGTTACTGCATGGTATAAAATTGTGAGTCACATTCTAGGAAGGTTCTGACAAATGTGGTTAGTCATTACTCATGGCAGGATACAAATATACAAAGCAATGAAATAATATACCACTGCCAATTAAAGTGTCCAAATACCCTAAGACATTTTTATAAGGTAGCCATGTTAATGAATGGGTTAGACTGCTTACAGTTCCGTAGCTTCATAGGTTGCCACTAGACAATAAATTGGGTAGACCATTTGTAGGGTAGCCACTACAGTCCCCATTACTTACTACCCCTTTCCATGAGGATTTGTGGGGGAAGCTTATTTGCTTTTACCCATCCATTCATCCAGGTTGCATTTGAACAGTGTGAGAGAATATGAACAGGGAGACTTTGAGTGATGTATCCCTTGTGTCAACAGGTTTGGTTTATGATATGGTGACGATTAAGGTCTTTAGTATGGGTGTCCATTGTGTTGATGCTTTTTGCAAATATGAAGGAGGTTGCTCTGGACAGGGTTATTTAAGGCCTTGAAAACCAATGTGAAGCCATCTTTAAGGAATCTATATGAGACAGAGAAGAAAAATATAGCTTTAATGCATTCTGATAGCTAATGGGACTCAGGCCATTGATGTTCTTTGTGAGAGAAATGTTCTTTGTGAGAGAAATGTTGGGGGTCTTTCAAGCTGGAACACATAACTGAGCAGGTACACACTCAAAGGTAGCACTGTATCCAATTATGGACCTGATAAGGAAGGACTGGGGAGACAGAGAGATTATAACATCCTTGGATCTGGAAAAATGCTCTTAATTAACTGGGCTAAATAGAAGGAATTCCTCAAATCATCACATAGTTGAAGCAAATTTGTCTTAGAGACATCTCTGAAGATGGTAGGATTTGTGACTATTTTGGGATCATTTCTAGTACTAAAGACTACTACTTGATAGCCAGATCTAACTGGGGAGGGACGTGCTATGTTTGTAATGAACAAGTCCAATATATCTAACCAAGAAGATACATGAACACAACACCACAAATTACAGAGGTGACATCAGTAGAGGATGCAATGTGTTACAGGCATTGGACCCTGATGTATGACATGTAATCACTGCACTGGCATCATGGTTCTGTAATGAAACAAATGCATGTATTTTCTAGAGTTAGGAAGGCTTCTAAGGAGAGCAGTTTCTTATTCAGTTGCATTGAGCAGTGCCACCCTTATACTGTCACGGACTGGTGTGGCTAGGATAGTAGATGAAGCAGGTTTGCCTAAAAGCATCCATCCATCCCCAACTCCTTTTCCCATCTTTGCACATGGGGTTGAGATGCTACTTCAACAGTGACAATCATCTAGACCCAAGGTTTACACCACCAGGTGACTAGCCCTGCTGTGTAAAGCATCATTCATTATGAGATAATGTCCTGGCCAATACAAGTGAGCTCTGGGGTGAAAGATGCAGGTCATCAATGAAAATCAAGTTGGACAGGCAACCATCTCTTCCTGCAGGCTGACAAACATTGGATCAAATTTAAATGACAGCAGTAGCCAAGCCAAATGCTGCGGTCAGTCATCACTTGTTTATACCGAGGCATCATTCTTGGTGAAGTAGGATGTGGCTTAAGACTAGCTTGATACCGACTTTAGATGTATATTCTGTGAGCACTGTCATGTCCGTCTTTATATAATCCAGGGAAGTCTGTCCCGAATCATTCATACTTACATGAACAATCACCATGTCGTAGCTATATCTTGAGTGAAGGGACTTGAGAGGCTCCAACACCTGCTGTATACTTGCTCCTGAGAAGCAGTTCACCATTACCCTCTTTGCCACGCCAGGTGAGTGGAGTCATCAGTGATCATTGCCTTGTATTTTGACTGGTCCATACTTCCTTATAGGTTTAAATGGGCTTGTAGGATTACTCTTCTGAGTAGAGTTTATAGTAAGTGATGATGAAGGTGTAGCATGTGAAACTGCATTATTCTGCTGAGGAGTTTGAGAACTTTGGAGGCGTTTGAGGCTTAGGAAAAGACTTCTCAAGTACCTTAGCTTAACAAAGCTTGTTTTCAGATGAGTGGCATTGTGGCATTTAGATGTGAAGTGGGAGTGGGAACTAACAACCTGCTGGACACAGAGTACATTTTAGATGAAAGGTTAGCCATCAACTTACCTAGGTGTTTGCACTTCCATTGGATTATGTTGAAGGTAGGACTAACTGGTTGTAAATCAGCATTAACCAGTCAGAGTACTACCTCAAGGTAGCTAGAATTAATAGGCTGACAACAGAGGTGATGAAGTGGTCTGCAGACTGACTCAGAACAAAGGGACTTAATGGCATCTAGTGTGAACCTGGCTGACTATATTAACTTAACTTAGTACCTAGCTTCGTAGTTTGCAGTATGTATAAAGTAATGGACCCATGAAGGTAGTACTCCAGTTGCTCCCTGTGTCTGCAAAGCTGAAGCTGGCACTACTTAGCTAGATGTGAGGGGGACTGTAGTACTGAGAAATGGAGCAAGGTGCCACTTGGTGAAGTAAAATATGCTTTTGTTTAGCTGGGTGGTTAAGGTTGCAGCCAGGTACAGCACTTTGACCTAGCAAAGCTGAGGTGCTGGTTGAGCAAAAGAGCAGCCCAGTTTACAACTATGGATACGGTGTATGGGGAAAAATGTAGACATTAAGGATGTAATCTCTGTTCAGTTTTAAGGACATGTGCTTATGGAGTTCACTGTGATCTGTCACTGTTCAATTCACAGCTAAGCCAAATGCAGAGCAATAGTGCACACAACAGAGCAATATAAAGCAGGAAAGAAAAAGGAAGCAGCCAGTCAGAGAACAATTGATAATGTCACCAGCGGTTAAATGACAAGAGCAGCAGTGATACTACCTTCTCTTACAAGGTAGCTACTATAGCTAAGTTCTAAAAAGCCTCCAAACAATAGACCAATTAAGCTTTGCCCAAATCAGCAATGACAATAAAACAGTAACAATTTGCTTTGTTGTATTATCAACGATGAATTAAAATATTAATTTCCTTCGTGTAGCAGGGAATGGTTTAATTCAAATCTGGATGGAATAAGACAGAAATCAGTAGTTACGCTGGGGTTAGTCATGCACCTTAGAACACCCCGGCCAAATGATAATATGTGCAACACAGCAACATAAAGCAGGCAAGAAAAAGTAAGTAACCATTTGGAGATCAGTTGATAACTATGCCACCAGCAGCAGTTAAATACCAAGAACAGCAGTAATTCTAACTTATCTCACAAAATAACTACTACAGATAAATTCTAAAAGACCCCCACAACTCTTGGCCAATTAAGTTGTGTCCAAGTCAACAATGGCAGTAAAAACAATAGAAACAGTTTGTTTTGCTATAATATCAGCAAAGAATTACAATGTTCACTTACCTGATACATCAGCAACTGGTTTGAATGAAATCCATTTAAAATAAGTCACAAATCAGTAGTTCTGCAGGGCTCATTTGCATAGTTGAAAGCACACTCAGACAAATGAAGTAAGCCTTTGTTCTCATAAGACAGTTCAGATCAAATACGTACAACTGACAGATACAAGGCAATGGTAGATGCATTACATTTTCACCATTGTGCTCAGTGGAATTTCTTTCCAACATTCTGTGTGGTTCACAGTACTTAAAACTTTTTAACACAAACAGGGATGGATGAGCTGTTTTGGTGGATAAATACTACATCTGTTTACTGATCTGCTAGTGACCAGCAGTGCCATCACTAGTGACTCTAACTGTGGAAAAAAAATAAAAATAACAAAGGGTCTGACAACACAGTGGAAAACTGAACATTCTAGAAGATGTGCTTGGTTAGTGAGAGGTCTTTGATATTTTTGAATACATGGATCATACATAAACTACATACACTGAAAACTGTATCTATCTATTACTACCACCTTTAATGATAGACAGATTGTTTGCCCAATTAGTTTTCAGGGCTTGCTATGTCAATTTTTTACATCGACTGCCACTGTGAAAACAAATGCTCTTTTATTGCCCTTGCAGACACCTTGTAGTTGTTTAACTAATGGGGGGCAGGATTTTCTGTCAACATTACCCAGAGGCGCTGGAAGCTGTTGAAAACTGGGGGGGGGGGGCACTTAGTGATCTAAAAAGGGCATTTTTTTAAACTATTTACTACCACAACATAGGTTCACTTGGAGGGCATTTTACATTTAGTCAATTTCTCTTTTGGTTCTTGAATTAACATTTCCTGATTGGTCTTGCCTATCCCATGGCTGTTAATTGTATATTAGCCCTAGTGAGAATAAATGTTATCATACTATAGATAATTTGGGGGGACCCATGTAAGGGATGCAGCATTTAGGAACTGCCTCTATCCATTAGTGGCATGAGGGAAAATCCTGAAGTACATTTTCTATTACCCATCCTTAGATCCAAGTTGCATTTGAATATGGACAGTGATGGGCTTTTATTTACTGGAATGGATAGTCTGTTCTGGAACAGTGGTAGCCTCTGTGATATATATCCATCTCTCCACAACATTCAGTTTAGATACCCGGACTGAGTATTTCTGATGCCATCTGACTTGTTGATGTTCAGTAGGTCCATCTGTATTAGGTCGGAGGATGTCTTGTATGCCAGCCATCTCACCTCTAAACACTCTACAGGATACGGAGTATAGTGAGAAATCTTTGAGGTGGTCCATGCAAGATCTATTGTTTAGGACTTGTATCCTTTTAGTAAGGTATCTCTCTGGGTATTCCAATTGTTGCATGGGTCTGGACAGATACATGCCAAAGTGGGCATTATACAAAATGATTGACCTAATGAGGGCTTTGTAAGGAGGGATAATAACATCTCTAGATCTAGTCACAATCAATTTGGTTATAATTTGTGCAATATAGAAAGGCTTTCTTATGACTCTGGGCACATATTGGCCAAAAGTTAGATCACTGTAAACACAAGTTCCCAAATGCCAAACAACTGTATCAGTTCTCAGGGAGCACTGTCAATTTGGCAGTTCCCTGGAGTAGAGGACTTCCCAAAGGATATGATGATGTATTTCTTGGAGTTTATTTTCAATTCATGATTCTGGCACCAGTTATTGTTTGGGACAAACCTTCCTGCATGATGGTCAAGTCATTTGGGGATTCAATAACTGTTCCTAGCTTGCAGTCATCTCAAACTTAGTTGGCCAAAGCCCTTTGGTATTTCCTTTTACTTTTAAGATGTATATGCCAAACAGAAAAAGTCTCAGCACCAAACCCTGGGGGACTCATTGGTGACTGGTCTCTTCCCCTTTTTTGATCTCGTGCATCCTGTAAGCAAGCATGCATGCATGCATTCTTTGACTCACCTTCCTGATTGAATTAACCTGACTGTATTAAATTACATTACTTGTATAATACAGCACCACTTGTTAGAATGTTTTTTTAAATTTGTAGTTTGGAACAGTCTTCCAGTAAGCAATGAAACAAAATGTATGAACCAATAATGACAAAACTACCTACTTCAGAAACTTTCAACCATAAAAGGCCACTCAAACGTCTGTCATTACAACCCACCAATATCAGTAAATATGCAAAATCTCTGCAGAAGTAAGTCATTTAAATAATTCCACATTAAAGAGACCTGTACCTAATAAAGAGGTTGCTGCTAGCAAACAATTTTATATTTCATTGTCTCATCTACAAATAAAGTCCCTGTTGCCCTTGAAGAATAAATTGCCTATACCACATTAAAAACATAAGCTAGTAATTTTTCAGTGGGGAATGGATGGCAAACTGATAACAGAAACATAGGAGGGCATTCATAGGACTGGAGCATCGACTCCCTTTAAAGTACAACACAGTACAGTATCAGCGATCCATCTGCATACTGTGGGAGTAAAACCCACAGGCTTCTGCATCAAAAGCAAGTATGCTACCTGTTGTGCTACTAACAATGCAAATGACTTAGCATAAGTAGCACTAAACATCTCTTCCCCTGAAGCTCTCAGCTCCTTGTAAAATCCACTTGACACGCAACTAAATCTCTCAACTTCGCAGCACAAGAAATCTGGAAAAAGCCTAAATTTATTTGGGGGGGGGGGGGCAAAAGCCCAAAACTAGAGAAACATTTTAAATATTGCTTGTATAATCTTAGAAAGTTGCTAAATAAAGTGTTGTGTGTTACCATGTGTTTCCTGAAAGATAGGAAGACTGAAACTTAAAGAACCATCATTCTTTAGTGAATTCAGTTCTCAATGACTTCCCAGAAAACCACAAATTTTAAGAGGAACAGACCAAATGTATGAGCCAAATTTTCTGTAAAAATATGGACAGTTGAGAGCTATGGACTCAACTCCCTGGCTCACAAGTGGTGGTATGGGTAGAGAATTCAGGCTCTTGTTTCAGCCTGAGTAACACGAACCACCAGGTATACCTAACTGGGGCATTTTACACATACATATACACACACACAGGAGCAGCATAACTCCTGCAAATAAAAGAACAAAACTCCCCTTACTGGCATGACTCTGGCAACACCAACAAAACAGCAGCAGCATAACTCCTGTAACACACAGCAATAACAGAACAAGAACAGCTAGTTTAGTTTAACTTCTGCACATTAATCCACGTTAGCATGAAAACTCCACTTCATTAATTTTTCCCGACAGGTCTTGCAGCTGTAAAAGTGGGGAGAGCTCACCCTCCCCCTGGCTCTATGGTTCTGGCACCCATGACATTACCTCCAATGGCCCAGCAGCACTGGATTTATCTTAGCAGAAATCATCTTTGGCAAATTATACGCTATTTCCTTCAATTACACAAACTGAAAACTTTTAGATCACATTTGGGTCACAGTCTAAGGTCAGGGGCTGTTTTTTAAATTACATGCTGCAACTTGCTTGTACTTATATGGGTATATTTATAAGTGGAAAATGCAGGCATTATTTCAGTATATGTTGGTTGATTGTATTGTTTTGAGCATTACCGGCCTTTAAGAGAATAAAACCTGAGCCTGTACACTGTTGAAAAAAAAAAAACTGCGAGACAGACTTTTTTGTAGTGCCTATAAAATGAAACTATTGCTACTTACATTAAAGCAGCAGTGACACTTGTAATATGTAGTACACAGACAGTACAGGATATTACTTTAACCCTTCTTGCCATTTTTCCTTTTAGGAGAAGAAACTGACAACAGTGAAGACCTGGAAATAGTACTCATAAGACTTTGAAGACCTTTCAGAAAGTTTCCATCCATAAAATACCAGATGAAATATAAACTCTCATACTAAACCATTGCATCTAGGAAATAGGTCACTCATTCAATTACTTATTCATACATAGCAAGAAGCAATCAAAAACCTGTATTTGTGTTTATACTATTTAGCAAAGCAGATGGAGTATGAAAGAAGGTGTGCTATAAACAATGACCATGTGATCTGGAGACGGGTGCAACTTACTGCAGCTTCACAACGAGACTTAAACTGATGCATCCCCTTGACATTTATGATGGTCACTTAGATGGCTGCTGAAGGAGCTGTTCTGTCAGAATTTGGTTCTGTGGAATACTATTACTGCCAACAGTATAACTTTACTTAAAACTCTCTCTCTAAATATTAAATCCTTACGTATTTGATAACTATAATACCAGAAATAAACGACTGTCACACTTTTCTGATCTGCCAGAGCTAAATAAATGATCAGGACAATTTAACTTTTCTTTACCTGAATTTTTCATGAGGCGCACATTTGAATTACAAAGTTTAAAACAGGTGTTAAAAGTACTTCATCTCAACACAAGTAAATCTAGTGGTATGTTACCAGTAGCAACTCCTGAAATGCACTACAAAAATGTGTAAAGCTTCACTAAACCAAAAAAAAAAAAAAAAAAAAAATGGCTAACAAGGAAATCAGAAAGCTGTTAAACTTTATTTAGTGCTTTCATCCAATTAAGACTTTTTGAGACTATCAAAACACCACATACTCACATACAATATAAATTTTAGTCACAACTCAATTCAAGCTTGAGTTTACAATAATAAAAGAAAAACAAAGAACATTTTATGTACACATAAATATCAACAAAAGGTAGCAAAACTTTAAGCAATAGATTAATGTATTTTAACATTATATATTCATGATTGATGCATGTATAAAAGTTCTCTCTCTCTTATTTTTATAACCCCATTAAGATTTAATTATGGGTCATGTGACCAGGTAGTTTTTCCCCCACAAATATTTTTAAATGTATTTAATTTGTGTGCATATGGTATTTTGACATTCCGAAGAAGTCTTTTCATTGGATGAAAGTGTTAAATTTTAAACAGTAACCTGGTTTCTGTGTTTTTGTTTCAGACATGGAATTTTTTGTGCTGTGTAAAGTGTAATTATAAGAAATGGAAAAAAGGGGAAGACATATGATGTTGTTGTATTAGTAGTGTTTTTTATTGTAATGACATCATCATTTACAGAAATCCACAGGGAGACTAACGCTTGTTTACTGGTATAGTGAATCCCAGAGAACCGATGTAGAATGACAGGTTTGTGTGATCAATGTTTCTGTGCATGAGAACTGGCTATGCTGTACACTGTATATTTTTGTTTGTTTCAGAGGTAATCAGAGAAGAGAGAAATGGCGAGTTTTATTTTGCTTTTTATTTTTCCCAGATGTAGTTCAACATGTAAATGCAGTGACTTTGACACTTCAGGTAACGAAGGTTGTGGGTTCAAATACCATAGATATATTCAGTATCGTACTGACCCCTGAGGAGTGATATATGCCTTGCCTTCCAATGCCTTATGGATCCACTAGTTCTGGATCATTTGTTTCTCCACAAATACCAAAACAAGAGAGCTAAATCTTCACCAGCAGAAAAATAAAACAAAGTAGAGAGAGAGAAGTTCATTTACATAGAAACTTTCCTGCCCCTCTGCAATAGACTTGTTAAGCAGTGTTATATAGCATCTTCCTTCAACCAGGAACTGGGTAGTTGGATGGATATTCACAAATTCACCCTGGGCTTGACTTGTCTGACCCTTCTGAAGCAATGATGTTCAACATGAGGGTATTAGCAAGGCATAAATGGTTGCAATACTCAAAAGTACTATATTTTCAATGATCCTATAATCCCCAACTCTAAGTGCATTAAGAGGTGGTATATACAATAGAGATGGGGGCAGGAGGGCAAGGGTTGCAGTAGAGGTTGCCGCCTGTTCGAAAAAGAATTGTTACACAGTACTGTATAATATTTAGAGTGTTGCCGTATTGACTGCACAATGTTCTTGTGGGATTAGAACTTTTTAAGCTTCAATTAATCACTTGTCAGTTAAACAGCATGTAATTGATCATAGTAGATCCAAATCCATAAAAAATCCATCAGATGGAAATGTCTGGCAATTTATTATGACACCTGCTGAATTCAAAAACAGAATTAAATTTAAGTCCTACTCTAATTATATCAGTCCTTACCATATTCATATCAACATGTTCCCTGAAGTTACAGAAGGTTACACATTCACAAATTAGATACTGTGAATGATTATTGGAATTAAGCACTTACAGTGAAAATATGAAAACATACTCCAGTCACCACCACGCTGTGAATATCCTGCAATATGATCAAGGTAAAAGAAAACCATTATAACCTATTTTCAAGAGGTAAATAGAAGGCAGAGTAATGAATTATAAACATTACTGGTATTATTTCTTCTAATCCTAAAACTCATCTATATACAAACGCAAAGCTAGACCTAGAAATCACAGGCCAGACATACAAGACAGTAGTGTCAGGCTAGGTTTCTGTCAAAGTGCATCACTGGATAGTGGCTGTTCTTCGAGGTCCATATTCCTGCTTTGTACATTTACCAGACAGGAACACATCTGGTCTACAGTCAAGAAGTAGCAAAGCCCAAACACTGTTTTATTTCCAGTATCTAGTATTAAGCCAAGGGAAATGTACCTTTGTTGGTATCAAGTAGGTATCACTCACAGAATGTGCTTTCATGCCTAAAGACCTGTTCACAAGCTTTTTCAGGGTAGAACTTGAATGCATTAATTTTAAATTTACATAATTTTTTAAATCATCAATACGTTCTTAATATTTCATTTCCTACTTCAACATAAGTGAACTTCTGTTAGACTACCTCTGAGCTGTGGCTCTCCTGTTACTAAGTGAAAACAAAGAGAAGTGACTCTTTTCATACATAAATACATCTTTTAAGTGGAATAAGATTCTCGTACCACGTAAGAGATGAATTCATCTGTAGGCCTATAAA
Organism: Protopterus annectens; assembly: GCF_019279795.1. Lineage (NCBI taxonomy): Eukaryota > Metazoa > Chordata > Ceratodontiformes > Protopteridae > Protopterus > Protopterus annectens. The sequence goes on from NC_056733.1 coordinate 1,107,543,859, forward strand.
CTACTAGTTCCTATGGGCAGTTATGAACTTTGGAAGTGCGCAGAAAGTTTGAAACATTCATCAAGTAGACAGGATTATGGTGGGGAGCACAGTTTTCTATGATACATTTAAGCTACAGGTCCAAAGAAGGGTAACACAGATGTCCACTTTCTATAGAGCAAAAAATTCTCCCCACTGACATTCCACAAAATTAACCAAAAAAAAAAAAAAATTAGCAAAATGGCTGAGGTATTTGAGAAACAGGCCAGGGTCATGGGTGCCCTGGAGTGTTAAAAAGGACAAAAAAAAATGATTATGGATGGATATTCACAAATTCACCTTGGGCTCGACTTGTCTGACCCTCCCTAGGGTATGGTGGGGTGAGCACAGGCCCCAAGTTGGAGGTTGAGGAGCTTGAAGCAAGTAATTATTCATAAGAGAAGCACGTACAGATACTGGGGTACATGTGCTTTTCATGTAGTGACAGTGGGGTACATGTGCGTTTCATGTACTGACAGTGGGGTACATGTGCTTTTCATGTACTGACAGTGGGGTACATGTGCTTTTCATGTACTGACAGTGGGGTACATGTGCTTTTCATGTAGTGACAGTGGGGTACATGTGCGTTTCATGTACTGACAGTGGGGTACATGTGCTTTTCATGTACTGACAGTGGGGTAAATGTGCTTTTCATGTACTGATAGTGGGGTACATGTGCGTTTCATGTACTGATGCCTTTGTATACTGTGCACTGGGTTAGGCTGGGAAGAAATCTACAGAACAGTGCAAATAAAAAACCTCAACCCTGTAATGTAACAGTTTTACAGGTCTGACATCCAGCCTTAGATCAGTTTGAAGGAACAAAAGTGGCAAATAAACAGTAGAGAGACACCTAAAGTCTTGATGTCATTAGGGAGATAAAAATAAAAATGTGAGCATAGCTTTAAGAAATACATGACATTTTGTAAAACCTGGAAGCATACCCAAAGCATTACAGAGCAATGATTATTTTGCAGTGGACCTAGACTTAGGACCAGTAGTACCACTGAACACATCAGTGTGCACAGACTACAACAGCTGAAAACACTTAATGTCCAGGGTAGGTTTAGCTACGTTAGTGTGGATAACACCCTGTATATACAGCATATTGAGTAAACATGGGAAAATACAAGACAGCAGTGGATGAGGCAGCCCAAATGCATTTCAGAAAGTAATGGATGCAAGGTGAGTCAACTACAGATTAAAACAAAATGTATGAGGTTTCTCAAAAAGTATGAAGCTAAGTAAAACACAACTGAAAATACTGGGATATATATATATATATATATATATATATATATATACAACTTGGACATTCAATATAAGAAACAGATCAGGAAACTAAAGGCAAAGTATGAACATGACTAGTAAGAAGGGTAAAAGATCATAAACTATCCTCCTTCACATTAACAGGGCAGGCAGTGTGCTGTAAGGTGACACAGTATACATTAACAGGGCAGGCAGCGTGCTGCAAGGTGACACAGTACACATTAATAGGGCAGACAGCATGCTGCAAGGTGACACAGTATACATTAACATGGCAGGCAACGTGCTGCAAGGTGACACAGTATACATTAACAGGGCATGCAGCGTGCTGCAAGGTGACACAGTATACATTAACAGGGTATGCAGCGTGCTGCAAGGTGACACAGTATACATTAACAGGGCAGGCAGTGTGCTGTAAGGTGACACAGTACACATTAACAGGGCAGGCAGTGTGCTGTAAGGTGACACAGTATACATTAACAGGGCAGGCAGTGTGCTGTAAGGTGACAGTATACATTAACAGGGCAGGCAGTCTGCTGTAAAATGACACAGTACACATTAACAGGGCAGGCAGTGTGCTGTAAGGTGACAGTATACATTAACAGGGCAGGCAGTCTGCTGTAAGGTGACACAGTATACATTAACAGGGCAGGCAGTGTGCTGTAAGGTGACACAGTATACATTAACAGGGCAGGCAGTGTGCTGTAAGGTGACAGTATACATTAACAGGGCAGGCAGTCTGCTGTAAGGTGACACAGTACACAAGTAAAACAAAAGCCAAAGAAGATTCAAAAACAGAAAACAAGAAATGGCTCACATTTTTGGTACTTATTTGTGAAAAGGTTTTGGCACATGAATATAGATGTGCAAGTGTCTAAATTACCCATTTATATGTATGGTGTATCATCCTATGATTGACTCATATATCATTGACATTGCTTCTCTACTTTTACAAGTGTGTGTGTTTATAGATGAGTGCCACCATAAACTCCTGATATGCTATGAACATGAACAGTGGCCATCAGAAAATGACTTGATAAACTCTTTTTTAATGATTTCACTAAAGTTTTAAGCAGTAAGCAGGATATGGAGGCTCTATATGTGGACTGATGTAAGGCTTATTATTAAATTAAATATAATTTAATAGTTACCCAAAAAGTGTTGCAATAGTGCAAAAAAGGAAAACAAACCAAAAAACACACCACCAGGGCTTCTGGACTCCACACAGTTTTATAAACACAAATAATAAAGTGCATCAGTCAGTCTTGGTATCCTGTATGTTTTTCAATATTATGAGATTCAGTATTATGAGTTTTCAGTATTTTGAGCTTTCCAGAGTTTGAGTTCAGTATTTTGAGATTCAGGATTTTGAGCTTTCAAGATATATATATATATATATATATATATATATATATATATATATATATATATATATATATAGATCCACTTCTAAATTTCGAAATACAAAAATCTCGAGTTTTGAGATACTGAACTCAAAACATCAAGATTTTGGTGTCTCGAAATTCAAAAGTGAACAAAAAAAAAAAAAACACAGCTAAAATAATGTTTTTGCAGGGGGGCAAACCCCCCTGCACCCCCCACACCCCCTACTTAAATATACCAAGTCCGAGATTGCGCTACAGTGAAGAGAATGGTAATGCTCCTGTTCCACTTACTGTTTTCTTCACTGGGGGTGAGAGGGGTACAGGGGGGCTTGCCCCCCTGCAAAAACATTATTTTACTTTTTTTTTTGGTTCACTTTTGAATTTCGAGATACCAAAATCTTGATGTTTTGAGTTTGGTATCTCAAAACTCAAAATTTTGGTATTTCGAAATTTAAAAGTGTACACACACACACATATATATATATATATATATATATATATATATATATATATATATATATATATATATGCATACATACATACATACACACACACACACACACACACGTTTAAGTACATACATGCATACAAAGACAAACACAGCTTACTGGCTATTCTTAACAGCATAACACAAAGTAGAGATTAATGTAGTCCTGAGGTGAAACAACTGGATATCAGCAAATAAAAGTCTATATTTGCACCACCACTCCCCCCCCCCCATGCAGGGGGTTAAGTATCTTGCACCTTTTGAGCCTGAGGTTGCTAGAAGTTGAAAATATGAAATTCTTTTTTCTTGTGCATGTCAGTAAACCAAGTATTTGAAGAACAGAAATTCTGCAGTATAGTCCTTCCTACTGTTGTACTATTCTAACATGTTTCATGCCAAATCCCATTCTAACCCCCCCCCCCCCCAAAAAAAAAAAAAAAAAAGTACACTTCCCAGGTAAGTTGGATGGCCTGTAGTTTCTCCTACATTTTCAAATACACAGAAAAAGAAAAAAAAAGTTTAGTAGTGTAGTACGCCTCAATGCAATCCAACATACATGTGCACTTAGCCTTCCCATCCACCAAAAAGAAAACACAGAAAAAATGTGAGCACAGTTAACTGCACACTTCGTCTACCTTTATAGCTGAAATGTAATGAGCGAGCAGGTTTGTTCTGATAAGGACATTACTCTTTCAGCATGTAGGGATGCAATAACACTCTGGCTGCAATATCAGCTAAGGAGGACCATTCATTCAATTACTCACTTAATCCACTTCAAGGATGCACAGAAACTGGACCATGTCTCAGAATAAGAACTCTTTTGGAAAGGATATCAGAGCAACACAAGAGGAGGATTGTTGCTCTAAATAAATATGAAGTATAGCAGGTAAGCATGGATCACAGTGGGAGTAACCTGAGCAAAAGAAAAACCCTGGAAAACCTTCTATTATACATCTACACAGCATGAGTCACAATGTCAGTCATGAGATCAGTTGACATAGGTTAAAATAACTTATTCTGAAAGCCGAAATATTAATTAAATAAAGATTAGCCTTAAACATTTTTTTTCAGTTTAAAGTGGTGGCAAAATGTGTTCACAGCTGCAAAGTTAGAAGTCTATATCACAGAACAATTAAAAAAAAAATCTACCTTTAAAACCTATTCCGTAGCAGGATGGGTTAATTATATCCACGCCCTGTCTTGTTTCATCACTGTTCAGTTTTCCCTTGTGCTGCAGTAACTGCATGAATAGGGCTGTGGCTCTCCCCTTCCCACCGTCACTTTGCCTGCTGCTTGCAGCTTTTGTCTTGTTTTCCTCCCTAGTTATCTATAGTTACAAATATTAAATGTCAAACTTTTGCATCAAACTAGCTTCACTGGTTTGAAACAGTGATTTAGCTGAAACTGACAAATGCTCTTCCTATGTCATGATCTCATGCTTAGGATACAATTTGAAATAAAGCAATACCCCTCAATATTTCCTAAATCATTAATAATATTCTGAATTTGCCACAGCCTGACATTCTCTTATACCACACAATATGACAATCTTACAAGAGTTCATTTGAAGTGCATAGCCATATGCTCCTAAAATCGTAAACATCCAGTTAACATCTGAGACTGTGAGGATTACCCAGTCAGAAGTGATCTTTAAGTTATAAAGTGGAATACTTTATGAAGCAATTCTAGAATATTAAAATATAGGAAGGTCTGGAATGAGTGTAGGGTGGTGGAGGAAAAATAAGCTACCTAAATTTTAAACAAAGGCTTTTTTAAATTGATGTTCATGGAGTCAGCTTTCGTTTGATTGTGATCAACAATTTGGGATTCGACAAAACCTGACTCAAAGAATGCTCATATACTCTCTAATGCACACAGACAAACGATATAGATATATATTTCTAATATGTATATATATATATATATATATATATATATATATATATATATATATATATATATATGGTTCTACCTCAGTTAAATGACACGCCGGAACATCGACACAGAAATCGCGAGCCCCAGAAGATCGACAGTTCAGAAGACCGACGCGACGGGCCCCAGAAGATCGACAGTGCAGAAGACCGACCTGACGGATGAAAGCACTGACGCCGAGGATGCCGACATGGGAAAAGGCTGTATAAGTATGCGGTAGTGACGGATGTTAGGGTGCGAGTAAGGTAAGTATGGATATTGACGGTCTGTGGGGATAGGGGTGGGTTAAGTGAGTTAGGGTTAGGGAGCGGGTCAGGTAAGTGTGCGGGAGTGATTGTGTTTGTTGTAGGGGCGGGATAAGTGAGTTAGGGTTAGGGAGCGGGTCAGGTAAGTGTGCGGTAGTGATTGTGTTTGGGTTAGGGGCGGGATAAGTGAGTTGGGGTTAGGGAGCGGGTCAGGTAAGTGTGCGGTAGTGATTGTGTTTGGGTTAGGGGCGGGATAAGTGAGTTAGGGTTAGGGAGCGGGCCAGGTAAGTGTGCGGTAGTGACGGACCTTAGGGTTAGGGTTTGGGTTAGGGTTGTAGGTAGTTGTGTATGTGAGGTTTGGTGTGGGTTTGTACGGATTTTGGTGTGCTTGTGTTCTGTATGTGGTTTTTGGATGGGGAATGTGTTTTGTTTGTTGATTGTGGTGTGTGCAGTGTATGAGGTTTCGTGTTTGTGTACCATCGGTTATTTTGTTGTCGGGCATGTGGGATTTCGTGTTTTTGTACTGTCGGTTATGTGGTTTCGGTGATTGCGTTGGTGTTTTGGGGTTTCGTTTATGTGAGGTAGAACCATATATATATATATATATATATATATATATATATATATATATGGGTCCCTATGAGTTGATCGACAACTCAAAACATTGACAGTGACTTCACCGACAAGTCAAATAACCGACATCGCAAAACACGGATGTTTACCAGGTAACGGATGCAAATTCGCTACTCATGCCTACCATGGTTGCATGACACTGCCACACTTACTAAACCATGGTAGGCATGAGTAGCGAATTTGCATCCGTTACCTGGTAAACGTCCGTGTTTTGCGATGTCGGTTATTTGACTTGTCGGTGAAGTCACTGTTGATGTTTTGAGATGTCGATCAACTCATAGGGACCTATATATATATATATATATATATATATATATATATATTTATAAGCATAGCTTTTTGTCAAATGCTCAGCACTGAAAGTCAAATAATTGAAAACTTTTCATTGAATCACAATTCACTGAAAACTGTAGAAGTAACGGTATCTACATATTTAAATGTATCTAAAATATATATCGATACAGTATCTATCTGTATATATATAATGTGATGGTATAGTTTTTGGACATAGCAGTCTTTATAAGACTGTGTGAATTGGTAATGACTACCATAATGTTGTACCCCAGATCTGTAGAAGTTTGTGCACCAACACTTATTTACTGTGTGTCTTGTTTTTCCTTTTGCAGAGTTGGTATATATAAGTTGAGGGACGGGGGATTTGGGGAGTGCAGGAGGGCTTGGCCCCCAAAAAGGTAGGTTTTATATGGCATATTTGTTGCTAGAATGTTTTCAATGAACTGTGATTCGATAAAACAGGTTTTATGAACAGAGTTTTAGATGATTTGACTTTAAATGAATTAAGCATTTGAAGAAAAGCTATATATATATATATATATATATATATATATATATATATATATATATATATATATATATATATACACACACATACATATATATGCACACACGTATATTCTGGCACTGCATTACATTACAGTGGGTCACTATATTTGTGTGTTTATAACACAAAACATTTAAACAATTTCTGTCAATATGAACTTAGCCCAAATTGTGAATTTGCAATTCATTTCACTGGATGAACTAATATTTGATGAATGAAACATATCAATGAAGTGCATATTCCTGATCTGCAAAAGTGAATGGGCCTCCTCCATTCTGATCAAGATTAAAGGGAAATAAGTGGGAATTTACCCTAGGCCACCTTCTGACAGGCCCCATCTCACTGTTCTGCTGCTGACTGGAAAGACAGCAACAACTTGCAAATGATTCAGCAGAGGTGATCATTTAACTGGCCACTATATTGCTGTTCCTTGAATGACAGTCTGGCATGAAGAACTGTAGCAACTCTTTGCTAGAGTTTAGTAAAAGTGTCGCAATCATGCATCACTACATTTAGATGCCTATTAAAGAAGACAGAACATTAAAGGCAAACCAGAGACCTCTTTTATCTCAATGTTATCTTAATGACTGTACTAAACTTTTAGCATTCAGTGCCATGATTAAGTAAATTAAATGTGAAAAAATTCTTCAGTTGAGAAAAAAGTGTAAAAAGCTGCTTTTATGAACAGCTGAAAATATTTTCTCACATTTCAGGTTCTCTGCAACCTTCAGCCATAGACAACTGTGAGCCAGCCAGCAGGCAAACTAGATTTAACTCATTGACACCTTGTAGCTGTGGAATGTCACACCCCTAGCAGCCTACACACACGCACACACTACTTGATTCTTGAACATTTGTTCTTTTTTTGCAAAATCAAGTTAAAGAATATAAGCCAAAGAAATATACAGTAAATCTCTTGTGCAATTAAAATTTTGCAAACAGCATTGCATTTGATAAAAAGTCTTCTTTACAATGACAGACGTTACTGCAACCAACTTATGTGAATACTGTAAGTCAATAATTTCTCAACATTTTTACTTTTAATATATAAAACAACTTTTAACATATAACTGTGCAAGCTAGACATATAGTACCAGCAACACTTTCATGCATTAAATTCAAGCCTTTATATTATAGCAAGAGATTCTTTTCTGAGTACTTATTGCAATATTTACAAAAAATATGAGCACTATACCTATTTGTATAATTAACAGTACAAGTAATATTCATTATCAATCAAGCTATACAACCTACAGTGCAAGTATTAGTAATATTTTGTCTATCACCAAAGGTTTCACCTAATGTTATGACATATTTTGTCAGGTGGTTTTGGAAATATTAAAATATGTATGTAATTAATAGGATCATAGGAAGTTACTAGCCATTGGCCATGAGCCCCTTACAATCCTATCCATGAATTAGCCCATGTTCCCACAAGTCAGCACCCGAAGCCCCTGTCCTGCAGGACACAGGTGAAATCCCAGGGGTGTATTTTCTGTTCCCCATCCAGTTATCCAGGTTGCACTTAAAATGGGTTAATGAGGCACTCTGCTGGACGTGGAGAGGGAGTCTATTCCACGGAAGAGGGAGTCTCTGGGACACAAATCTGTCCCGCCAGCAAATCCTAATGATGTAAAACACCAGGTTAGGTCACGCTTGTGGGTTACTCAAGTGGAGCTTGACTTGTGGATATGCGGCAGTCTCATCAAAGCAGGGTCTGAGATTGCTTTGTATGCCAGACAGAGGTCACCTCTGAGGAGTCTTGTATGAGACTGAGTAGAGGGACATGGTTTTTAGCCTACCTGCGTGGGGTAGATGTTTCAGGTCCTGGATTCTCCTGGTGAGGAACCTCTGTGGTCTTTCCCACAGCTGCATGTGCTTTGTGAGGTACATGCCGAAAGGGGCACTGTATTCAATAATGGGTCTTATAAGGAAAGAATACAGGGATGTTATGACACCCTTGTCCCTGGATGAGATACCCTTCTTAATAGGATGGACCATGTAGAAAGCTCTTCATACAACGGAGGCAATATGGTGGTCAAAAGTCAGTTTGCTATCAACCTGGGTGCACAAGTCCATTACTACTGATTGCATGCTTAGGACCTTGTTATTAATGTGATAATTTGAGGGGGTTGTCACTCTTCCCAAAGGGATGATGATGCAGTTTTTGGCATTTAGTTTGAGGCCATGTTTCTGGCACCAGTCACTTGTTTGGGTGAGACCATCTTGGAGGATCTCCACATCACTAGGGGAATTGATGACAGTCCCCATTTTGCAGTCATTTGCAAACTTGGTCAGCCACAGTCCACAAAAGAGGCCCCAAGACCAATCTCTGGGATACACCGTTTGTTACGGGTCTGCTGCTTGAGGTGGCTTTCCCTATTTTGACTAAGTGGGTTCTATCAGTGAGCCAGTTTGCTATCCCATCTGATAACATACAGATTGATGCCTAGTTGAGAGAGTTTATCTATTATACCTGAGTGGGAAATAGTACTGAAGGCTTTGACCAGGTCAAGGTAGGCAGTGTGCACTGTCTTCTCCTCATCCATGGCTTTGATGACTGTCTCAAAGTTGTCAACCAAATTTAACAGGCATGACCTTCTCATGACAAAACCTAACTGTGTGGGATTGAGTGTTTGGAGGTTGCCAATGTCCTTGTTGATGAGATCCATGATAATCCATGCCATGGCCATGCAGATTAGGCTAGTTAGGCTGATGGGTCTATAATTACCTGGATCGGTGGATGCACCGCCTTTATGCAAAGGGATGACACTGGCTGTCCTCCACTCAGCTGGGATGAAGCCCATACTCAGGCTTTGGTTGAATAGGGTGCCTAATGGTGCCACAAGTTCCTGCCAGAGTTCATGTAGGATGCAGCCTGGGATGTTATCAGGTCCCATGGAGGCTATATATTTTGTCTTTGAGAAGGCAGTGATGACTTGCTTCCTAGAGATAAGGGGAGGGGGGCAGGTACTGGGGATGTCCTGATTTACTGATGGGGGGACAGAGGGATGAAGTTTTCATTGAACCTGTCTGCCAGCAGGTTGACTATATCTAAGACATTTGTGTACATGGTGTCCTTGACCACCAGTTCTGAGCAGATCTGAGTGCTTCCTTTGAGATTGTGGAAATATGTGAAGAAGGCCTTATGACTGTATTTAGTAGATGTGGTCAGTTTGGACTCGAAGTTTGCTTTGGAGGATTTCACTAGTGCTCTTATTTGCTTGTTCAGGCTAAGGAGAGATTGCTTCTAATTAGGCACCTGCTCCTTCTTGGTCATGGACAGCAATTTTTTCCTTTTATTATAGAATTTTTTTATTGCAGATGCCAACCAGACAGGTTTACTCTTCCTTGAAGAGGATATTTTTTCCTGTCGGGTATTTCTGATTCCATGCAGCTATATAATTGCTCATATAGTACTTTGGTGTAGGTTTGGACATTTGTGCCAGTTCCTACAGAGGGGGGAGGAGGCTTTGAAGCTATTTATACCTTCCCTCAGGAGGTTGCAATCAGCTTTGGAGAAGTTTTTATGTTTGACCCTAGCAAGTGTGGGTGGGGGGGGGGTAAATGGTGACTTCGAAAGTGACCGCTTTGTGGTCAAATCTTACCAGTGAGGGTGACACTGTAAAGATGCTATAGTGGTTACTCATACTGATTAATACCAGGTCTATGATATTATCTGCTCTTGTGGGGGTGTTGACCAACTGGTCCAAGACATTTTCACTGATGAAATCAAGAAATCCCTGTGCATTGTGTTTTGGCATGAGTAGTTCTTCCAGACTATGGTTGGATAGTTAATGTTACCCAGGATCAGGGTAAAGGGTTGAATCTTGATAGATTCAAAGAGGTCCACATAGGTGGAGTGGGCATCTTGAGTCAAAGTTGGGGCCTGTAGCTAGCTATGATTTTAATAGGGATCTTGTCAATGATTAACTGCACCTGGAGTGTCTCCTGTGCTTCATACTGTTTGACCAGCCTGGAGGTGTGCATGTCTTTAATATATATTGAAACTCCACCTCCTTTTGCTTTGCTGCCCAGAGTTTGGGGTCTGAATGCATGACAGGATAACTAACCTGGTATGGCTGGAGTGCTCTCGGCAGCTTTGAACCAGGTTTTTGTAACTGCACAAATGTCAGCATCTTCCAGGGTTAACAATGCTTGCAATGAGTGAGTTTCATGTTTAGACTCATAGTGTTTAGCAACATGACCTTTAATTTGTGTTTTGATGAACTTTTCATGTTGATAGCGTTGACCTCATGGCTTTGCATAAAAAAGGCACTATGGGGGAGGCAAGAGCCGGAGACAGATGTAGGCCATCTCTGGCAAAGCATTGTGGTCTGCAGATCATGTCTTCCCAGGCTGTCAGGTACTAAGCCAATTGTTAAAGTCAATCATTTTCTGTTTATATTGAAGTACCATTCTGGGCGATGGTAGAATGCTGCTTAAGGTTAGGGACATACCTGCCTGGGACACACATTCAGTGAGCTGATCATGTCTCTCTTCATATAGTCCAGGGAGGTACGTTTCAAGTCTTTTACACCAACATGGACTGTGACAAAGTCATAGCAGTACCTGTTGTTCAGAGACTTGACTACATGTGTGATGTGGCAGATTCTGGCACCAGACAAACAACTAACTGTGACTTTCTCCTTATCCAGCCTGGTGAGGGACAAATGTGCATATCTGACAATGGAGTCTCCTATGACTAACATATTGTGTTTATGGTTAGCCCTTAGTGGCTGTAAGATACAGATGTGTGGACTATGTGTGGTATGTGGTGTGGTGGGCTGTGAAGTTTGCATGTGTTTTTGCCTCAGGGGTCTCTTTTGTTTGGGTATGTTTTTGTTGAGGACCTCCACATATGTGGGTGTGTGTTGTGTATGTGTGGGTGGTGTTTGAAGTGTGGTGTTTGTGTTGGCAACCTTCTCAGTGCCAGATACTGGCTTGTGAAGGAGAGAGCATAAACTCTAGGTTCTTAATGTAATTGCAGCTCTCATAAATTGTGTTCTTAGGTGGTAGTAGTATACGGTTGTCCATGTACATGAGCCAGTTGCTACACTGTCTCAGGATGCCCATACGAACCAGACTGGCAGGAAAACCATAGGAAATTGTCCATCCATATTTGTCAGAATCTGAGGGAGAGAGGCCAGAGGCTAATGTGGTAAAGGGTAGAAGGTCTAAGATGAGTACTACTAGGTGATCATACAAGTGCTACTAATGGAAAATTTGTAGCTGGAATACCTCACAATGAGTTAAAAACAGTGTAGCTGTGGTGCATGATGCGCAAACAAGCCCAAACCAGCTCAAATCTGGGGTTTAAATACCACAAACAATAGAAGATTCTAGTAACACAAAAACCAGCTTGTGCCAGACAAGGTCCAGGCAGTCATGTAACTCTCACTAGCAGAGAAGATGGGCTTCTACCAACAAAAAATGGCTGCCAGAAACAGTACTGAAATGCAAAAAACAGTCTATAAACTTTTATAGAGCTACACCTATAGATATATATTATATATATCTATATATAAAAAAAAAAAAAATATATATATATATATACACAGATAGATATATGTAACATATATCTATCTATATATATATATATATATATATATATATATATATATATATATATATATATATACAGATAGATATATATAACATATATCTATCTATATATCTATATATCTATATATATATATATATATATATATATGGATTTGTATCACTTCACTCAAACCCATTTCACTGAGACCAAATCACCTAAGGTTCATTCAGTGAAAGTTCATTTCACATAAAACTCATTTCACTGACAAGTAGTACTCTAAGGCAAGTCAAAGGTATATGCCCTTTTCCCCATTGTAGTGCGATCCTAGTGTTAGATTATATAGTTAGGGGGGTGGGTGGTGTAGCCCCCAATTAATTTGGTTATCTGTTGTCTTGTTTTGTTTTACATTATTTGGTAAAACCAAGCTAGGTTGGGGGCTATGCACCCCATACAGCCCAATGTGGGGGGCTGTGCCACCACACACCCCCTAACTATATAAAGCAGGCTGACCAAAGATTTTAGGACCAAGAGGACTGCAGATAGCTTCAGCTGGCTGACATGGAACTCCTTTCTCCAGGGCAGACCACGTCTCATTAAGGAAACAGTAACCTTGATGAGATCTCCTCCCTGCTGATGAAGTAGCCATCATTAGCACCTTTGATGAGATTAACTGCATGAATGGTAAGCTTACATGAAGGTTGCTGTGGTTAGTCTACCTCTCTAGAGACTGGTAAGTGTCTGACACCAGAAGATCTATGATTATTGACCATGGAGCTACTGGACTGAAGTGTCCAGTGAAATAACGTCATCCTCATGTATGCATATGGTACAATGAAAATTTTGGTAGCTGTAATTCTCAAGAGATACAGAGCGATCTGACTCAAGAATGTCTACTACACCATTACCCAGGCTGCTAAGTCCAAGCCCTCCTAAGCTCTCTCTGAAGGCACAAAAGGCTGCTGCTATATAATGCCTTGTTCTCTGTATATCAACGAAGGTAATCCACCAAGATGGCATCAGAAAAGGCTTTTCTCAGTTTATGGTGCTACCAGGGACTTTAGCCAGGAATTCAAGAAATGTGTCAGCTTACAAGGAGACTGAGTCATGCCCCTTCTTTTTTCTGCAAGACTTCAGCCACCAAAGCTTCTGAGCAGTGCTCCTCAATTTTTTCCCTTAGATCTGCTAGTTGTCTGCTCTCCGGCACTTTTATTAGATTATTAATCTAGCACTTTAAACTATTGCCGGCGCCAGAAAGTCTCCTCTTCAAATTTTCACTTTGAACTAGCTGGTTTCTCAGTAGTAACACTAAAATCTGAATCCCTGTGACTAGCACTTGCTCTAAAACCTGCTAAAAAGCACTAGGAAGTCTTAAACTGATACAAGCACTCAACTCTCCTTGTTAATACAAAGGAAATAACTGTAGGCACTAAACAGCCTATAATTGTAAAGTACCTTGCCAAGGTAAGGAAAAACAGCTGTTGTACTTTACAAAAGAAACACTGAACCAGGCATGTCCAAGGGTCAGCTTCCGGTGAATTCTCCTGTCCACCTGGTGAATCTGGGCATATTGGGGCAATGCAGCAATTGCCATATGTACACAAACAACCTTCTCCTCCTACCACCCAACACTACAACCTGCAAGAGATGCACTTACATTGCCAAACTGGAAGCAAAGCTCTCTCCAGCTAAGATTGTGCTAGACAGTCAAGAGGGGAAGGTTAACACCTGCACTACACCTCAAGTAACACATAGTCCTTCAAAACTCATGCCACCAACATCCACACACAGTAACACTAAACCCACTTATGCTGCGGCCCTTAACCTTAACCTGCCCACGCAACAAGGACCTCCAAAGCTGAAACGCAAACACCAATCACAACCAAAGTGACACATAGCTCAAAACACCAGTGTGCCACCAAACAGCAGCCCCTAAGGCAAGACAACGTACCCAACACTATAGTCAGAGGTGACTCTATAGTCAGGCACACTGATATCCCACTCACCAGGCTGAAAAAGGAGAAAATTACTGTCAGCTGACTGTCGGGTGCCAGGATCTGCCACATAACAGATGCACTCAAGTCACTCCACAAGTACAAATATGACTCTGTCGTTGTCCATGTTGGACGTACCTCACTAGGCTACATGAAGAGAGACATGGAAGAGCTCTCAGATCATGTGACCCAGGCAGGTATGACCCTAGCCCTGAAGAGCATCCTGCGTTCACTCAGAATGATAACACAGTATAAGGACAAAATGACTTACTTCAACAATTGGCTAAGTTTCTGGTGTCATTCAAAGGGGATCCGATATCTGTCTGCCTGGGATGACACGATTGACAAACTGTGATGCTTTGCCAGAGATAGTCTGCACCTGTCACCCCTGGGATTCAGGTTTCTAGCTAAGGCTCTTGCCACCCCTATAGTGCCTTTTTTTAGGCAAGGCTCAAAGGACAAAACCACCACCATAACAGATATAAGCATGCAAAATCTGAAGGTAATGCTGCTCAATGCTAGAAGTCTAAACCTCAAAATGTACTCTCTTGAGGCATTCCTAAAAATGCAGAACATCGATATCTGTGCAGTAACTGTGACCTGGTTCAAGGCTCCAGAGAGTAGCCTTGGAATACCAGGCTACAACCATTGTCACACTTTTCGGCCACCAAACCAGGACTGAAACACTAAAGGCGGAGTGTCCATATTCACCAAGGACATTCACATCTCTAGGCTAGTTGCCCAACACAATGTATCTGAAATTCTACAGGTGCAACTAACACTAGATAAGACTGCAATCCAAATTGTAGCTTGGTACAGATCCTCTACCATGCTCCAAGATTCTTACTACTCCTTTCTAAACATACTGGAAAATATTAAGATACAACCAAACACCTTAATACTGGGTGATTTCAACTACCCTGCCATTAATTGGGAAAACGACTCTGGTAACAATACCTTTGCCCAACAGTTCTTGGAATTCATAAATTCCAATGCCCTGGATCAACTAATCCATAGTTCCACCAGGGGCTCAAATATCCTAGACCTGGTCACTACCAACATGGGAGTTCGATGCTCCACACCAGTGGTCCCCCCCCCTTGTTGGTCAGGTCTGACCATAAGCTAATCACCTTGACGTCCACATCCCACCCCCCCCCAGTAGGGAAACCTCCATAAAAAACTTCTCCAAAGCCAACTTCATACTACTCAAGTCAGAAGTGACAAACCTCATGACACTCATGCAGACAGGAACTGAAAGCTCGACTGCTGAATCTTACACTAAGGCACTGTATGAGCACATCCACTCATGCATGAATCGTGCCATTCCAAATAGAACCAAGACACTCTCCTCCACAAAAAGGAAGCCAATCTGGTGATCCTCTGCCATAAACAAACTATACAACAGAAGGAATAAACTGTTGCAGAAAAGAGAAAAATCCCAGGATGCAAAAAAACTCCCTTACCAGCCTCAGTAAGAAGCTGAGATCCCTCATAAAATCCTCCAAAGCTAGTTACGAAAATAAAATTGCCAAAGATTCCAAGGACAACCAACATGCATTTTATAGTTCAAGAATCTAAATGGCAATGCTCAGATCTGCTCTGAGCTACAACAGAATGGCATTAAATATACTGATCCCAAGGAGATTGCCAATAACCTGGCAGATCGATTCAGTGCCAACTTCACTCCCCCTCTCACTCCCTAAATGGCCCATCTCAATACCAAAAGATTGCCAAATTCTGGTAATCACTGCCACACAGATAAAAAACACACTCTCCAAAGCTAAGAATACAGCATCCATGGGACCAGATGACATCCCAGGCTGTGTACTACATGAACTACAAAATGAACTAGCACCTCGCTTAAGTGTCATGTTTAATCATAGCCTCACCTCAGGCTATGTGCCCAATGAGTGGCGCACAGCTACAGTTATCCCACTCCACAAGGGGGGATCCACCTTGGATCCCAAGGACTATCATCCCATCAGTCTGATGAGCCTGATCTGCAAAGCCATGGAATGCATTATCATGGAACTTATAAACAAAGACATTGGCAACCTTCAAACACTGGACTCCACCCAGTTTGGTTTCATAAAGGGCCGATCTTGTCTCCTCAACTTGACTGACTTCTTCAAAACAGTCTCCAGAGCCATGGATGAGGGTAAGGCAGTCCACACAGCCTATCTGGACCTTGCCAAGGCCTTCATCATCCCCCACTCTGGAATCATAGATAAACTTACTAAGCTGGGCATTAATCCCTACATCACTCGATGGGTTGCCAAATCCAGCTGCAGACAAGCGGAGTACCTCAGGGTTCAGTCCTGGGACTGCTCGTTTGGCATCTACTTCTCTGAAGTACAGGCCAGCACAAAGGGACTCTGGCTAAAAAAGTTTGCAGATGACTGCAAACTGGGAGCCATTATTGAATCCCCAAATGATGTGGATATTCTACAAAATGACCTTACAGAAACAGATACTTGGTGCCAGAGCCATGGGCTCAAGCTCAATGCCAAGAAATGTATAGTTATTGCCTTTGGGAAAAACCATGTACCCATGAATTACCACATAAGTGGCAGTACACTAAACACCGAAAGTGTGATAAGGGACTTAGGGACACAGGTGGACAGCGGTCTCACCTTTGATAACCACATCGCCACAACAGTCAGGAAATCCTTCTATGTGGCACACCTCATCACCACAGGCTTTTCATCCAGAAAAAGGAGGTCATTGTCCCACTGTACTCCTCCCTCATTAGACCCATTATAGAGTAAAATGTCCCATTTGGTATGTACCTCACAAGACATCTGGAACAACTGGAAAGGCCACAGAAATACCTCACTAAAAGAATCACAGGCCTAAAGCAGGTGCCCTATGCTGACAGCCTAAAAAAACTCCAGCTATACTCTGCCGCATATCGCCCACCTCTGCTTAACATACAAGGCCATGTCAAACCCAGAGCTGTTGGACATGCTACACTTAAAGAAATCCCAATCCCTCAGAGCTACACACTCCAGGGATCTAAACCTAGTCATCAAAATGAACAAAACATACTGGAGGGATAGGTTCCTGACCCAAAGACTCCCCCATACTATGGAATTGACTGCCCATACATATCAAGCCGAGTGTCTCTTTGGCCCTCTTCAAAAGGAACCTTGACGATTGGATGGGAGATAGGAAATTCACCACGGGAATCACGTCAGTTGCCTTGCTAGAGAGGAGACCAGGGAAGTAAATATTCTGGGAAAAAATAGCCAGGGAATTGTTATGGCTAGGCTTGTATAGGCCCTAGGGCCGATAGGTTTATAGGCTGGTACTAGGCTATTACTATAAGCTTGTAAAATATGGTGCAGAGTAAAGTCCAAACAGCAGCATTCTATACTGAACATGGTGCCTGTTCAGAGCAAATTGAAGGAATCTCAAGAGTGGTTCTCAGATAAAGATGTGGCAGAAGACATCCTTCATGTCCAGTGACATCATAAATGTGCCTTGCTGTAGAATAAGTATGATCACAAATAATCATCATCTAGAATATGATGTAGCAGACATGCTTGAAGTTATGGGAACAATTAGTGGAAGCTAGGTTAAGAACAGAGGTGATGATTAGTGATCAGCGGTATGGTTTTGTACCAGGAAAGAGCACTACAGATGCGATGTTTGCTTCGAGAGTGTTGATGGAGAAGTACAGAGAAGGTCAGGAGGAGTTGCATTGTGTCTTTGTGGACTTACAGAATGCATATGACAGGATGCCTAGAGAAGAGTTGTGGTATTGTATGAGGAAGTCGGGAGTGGCAGAGAAGTATGCAAGAGTGGTACAGGATATTTACGAGGTAAGTGCAACAGTGGTGAGGTCTGCAGTAGGAGTGATGGATGCTTTCAAGTTGGAGGTGGGATTACATCAACGATCAGCTCTGAGCCCTTTCTTATTCACAGTGGTGATGGACAGTTTGAAAGACAAGATCAGACAGGAGGCCCCATGGGCTATGATGTTTGGAGATGACATTGTGATCTGTAGTGAGAGTAGACATCTGGTTGAGGAGACCCTGGAGAGGTGGAGATATGCTCTAGAGAGGAGAGGAATGAAAGCCAGCAGGACTAAGACAGAATATATGTGTGTGAATGAGAGGGAGGGTAGAGGAATGGTGAGGATGCAGGGAGTAAAGGTGGTGAAGGTGGATGAATTTAAGTACTTGGGATCAACAGTTCAGAGTAATGGTGAGTATAAAAAAGAGGTGAAGAAGAGAGTACAGGCAGGGTGGAATGGGTGGAGAAGAGTGTCAGGAGTGATTTGTGACAGACGGGTACCAGTAAGAGTGAAAGAGAAGGTCTACAAGAGGGTAGACCAGCTATGTTATATGGGTTGGAGACAGTGGCATTGACAAAAAGGCAGGAGTCAATGCTGGAAGTGGCAGAGTTAAGGATGTTAAGATTTGCACTGGGTATGATGAGGATGGACAGGATTAGGAATCAGTATATTAGAGGGTCAGCTCAGGTTGGACAGTTTGGAGACAAAGCCAGGGAGGCGAGATGCTGAGGAGGGATGCTGGGTATATTGGGAAAAGGATGCTAAGGATGGAGCTGCCAGGTAAGAGAAAAAGAGGAAGGCCTAAGGTAAGGTTTATGGATGCAGTGAGAGAGGACATGCAGATGGTTGGTGTGACAGAGCAAGATGCAGAGGACAGGAAGAAATGGAAACAGATGATCCGCTGTGGCGACCCCTAACGGGAACCGCCAAAAGAGAAGAAACATGCTTGGTGAGGTCCTGGATAGGTAAGGAGCAGTCTGTCAGATTCAGACCCAAAATAGGCAGTGGTGGAACCTTTAGGCCTTTCTCCAAAGGAGAGAGGAATTATATGGACTCTGAGGACTACAGACTACAGTCTGGCCCTGCCCAAGAGTTATGTAAAAGGTTACTTTCTTGGGGGAGGGTAAAAGAGCTCTAAGATGTCACAGCCTGACGCACATTTAGAATCCACTGATCCTTAGTGAAAGTTCTGTAAGTAAAGACAAACTTGATCAGCTGCCTGTCCACGAGAAGCCCTAGACAATAACCCAGAATGCTACTGCTAGGCCAGTGGAGTTGCCCTCTTGGATAACCCAACCATCACTGTGGGGGAAGACCATGTAATGTCTAAAGGCTTGAGGGGGCTTAGGTAATTAGAGAAGTCTGGCTTAACATGGACTCCATCTTGAAAGAGGCATACAGGATGCAGTAATTTAACTCATAATGAAGAATAGCCTCATACAGGGCATCTTGCATGTACATACCTCATCATACCACCTTGTGGGAGTGCACACAAAACTATAGCAGCCATGTAGAAGTTGATACTGTAGACAGAGTCACAACTACATCTTCCTTGAGCCTGTGCTCAAAGAACGAGAGAGACATAGGGGGAAACTAGTCTACTAGTAAGAACAGGAATTTGGACATGTGAGATAAATAACTGAGGTTTCTAAGACACAAAGTGGCAGAGGAAAAAATTATTTTGCCCACCACAACCAAAGCTTTAACCTGATTCTGTTGCATCAAGGCGGCAAAAAGCTAAGGTCTCTGTATCATTTCCTGGACTGAGTACACTATTTAGGGGATCATTAGTAGGATGCCTGTTCAGAACCTCACTGTAACTAAATGTGGGCTTCAAGACAGCATCCACTTTCTTAGTAGCTGCAGTGTAAATGTTCTTCCAGGCTGTATATACGTCATGCATAAAGAATGTCCCTGTTGTGGTTGACCAAAGGCTATCCTGTTTTGACAGTTTTTTTAATCAAAACATTTCTAGGATGACGGAATGGAGCCACAGTCCAGTCAACATAATAATTCACAAATGTCAGTTTTCTCTCAAAGCAGGGTTAATGTTAAGGAAATCTGTAGGACTGGGAATGTAGCATAATGGATATCTTTCATTAAGTATGCCAACTTTTTGATGCAGAAAATTGCATGTCACATGATATTCTTTGTAGAAGCAGTCCAAGTTAACACCTAATGGATGCCTGTGCCTTATCCACATCCAACATGTCTGTGCTATTTACAAAACATTCTGATAAATGTTCAGATACTACATGGTGTAAAAAGAGAAGAATGCATTTTATTTTATGAGCTCATGTGTTTGCAGGTGTAAAAAAATGCTCCACTTGCAACTATCAGTAATTCTGTCATTGCAAAGCAATGCAGAAGACTGGAAGCCTCAGATCATGAAATTTAGCTGTACCTCACTGTAAGTGAATAGATAAAATGCCTGAAAAGGTACAGTCTGCCATATTTATTCACGTCTTAGCGGAAAGCAGCTTAAATAAACCTAATACTTTTACCTTTCTTGAAAAAGTCAAAACAGAAAAAAATCTGAAAGAAATTCTAGAATTACTGTGAGCCTAGAAAGAAAGAACTTACCATTAACTTCACATTTGTTCTTCATAGGAGCACAGGGTTCTAAAGAGACTGGAGAAGCTTAGTTAATAAAGTAAAGAACTGAACGAAAAATTCTTAATTTGGTGAGTTGTATTATTCATTAATAAAAGAAAGAATAGTTTAGAGTATAAGTAATGGTCATATAAGGGACAGGTTATTAACGGAAGCAGACCTGTTCTTATCGAAAGCTTTACATGATGTGGAGAGTACAAAATTAAAAGTATGCATTAAAAGAATTAAATGTTGGTATGGAACTTTATAAGATAACATTTGAGTCAAATAAAAAGGCATTGCAACAGTAATAGCAAGAAGAAACAGAGCCATGAGGGAAACTAGAAGTTTGAGTTGAAATTCAAGATTTGTGTACTAGATCTCTTTTATAAACATGACAGGAAACACTGCACCAAATTTAATCAGTTTAGTAGAAGCTGTGCTAAAACTAATTATTTTGCAAAGGTATGCAACAATAAAGATAAGTGTGTTTAAAAGAATCTGTATGTTATTGAACAGAAATATAAAAACAAACTGTTGGAGAAAAGAAAGAAAACACATGTTGTTACTAGTAAAACAGAACAAGTAAATGCTATGAACTCTGTACATAAATCAGAAACATATGAGTGCACAGCAGACTGTTGACAAGACATACGGAAATTGATACATAAAATATTGAATTTAAACTAGGCTTATGTCCAGAGCGCAATGTCATACACATTTGAAATATTTCTGAAGCACTGGAGTTGTCACAGTAAAAAGAGCCCTGTGTACACTTAACATATTTAGCGCCATCTAAAGCAATGAGTCACAAATTATTGACGCAAATACAAAAGGAGTTCAAAAGCCTTTTTCAAATCTTCATTAGCATAAACCCCTTTTCCCCATTTTGTACTTGGGGTCAGGGTGTCATATCAACTAGGATCATCATTCTACAGCCAGTGATCATATTACTGGGCGTTTCAAATCGCTGCACATTAATTCTACTAATATTTTGGGCTGCAGTTCAGGAATGTAAAAATAAATTCACATCATAAAAGCAAGGAAAGAACATGCTGTTTCAAACATTCAGGAATAATCACAAAGCCACAGAACAGAAACATCTTTAATACTGCATAATACAGGTATAACTGTTGATAACAAGTTATACTTCAAAAGTCTATACAGATAATGTTGTATAGGAAAGCAACAGGTTGATAGGGTGTATTCATAATTTTATTAAGACCAAAAACCATTAAGTTTTGAAGAACATTTTTGCATAATCAGATCCAAAAATATGGCAAGATTCTTTGGCTACCCTTCATTACAGATTATCAGCAAAAATGTAGAAATGACTAAAGTAAACTTATGAAATTAAAGAAATATAATGGTCAAATCTACAGAAAACTAACAACCTTGTATGCTTATTTTTTATTACACACATAGCCGGCCTTAGGCATAGGCCAACTATTTTTATTTTTTTTAACATTTGTTGACCGGGAATGTCCGACTAGGTTACACAGAGCCTGTTTTCAGTGGAGGCCCGGGGAGAAATGGCTCCAGATGCATATCTTTGGAATGTGGGAGGAAAAAGTAGGCCAGAGGAAAACCCACACACAGGGAGAACATGCAACCTCTTGCTGTGAGGCAACAACGTTAATCGCTGCACCGCTGTGCAGGGGCACTTTTCCAGTATTTATCTGGTGTAGGTAGACCAGGATGGGGGCACTGGGTGGTGTCGTGGGGGTGCCGTGGAGCCCTTTTGCCTTGGGCACCAGTTAACCTAAGGCCGCTCATTTATTTGACCACAAAACCACAAGTTCCTGATATGCCTATTAGTTAGAGTTTTATTTTGACACAATGAGTCTCATGCTTTATCCTCTGTTTTAGTAGTAGATGGGTATCTCTTCAGCCATGGGGCATAGCTGGATTTAGTTCTGAAAGTTCTGATAGGGGCAAGATGATTTAGAATGTTTAGAAAAGTGTTATTGAAGTAGTCTACAGCACTTTCCAGGGAGAGAGATGAGAAAGTTGCATTGATTAAGTGCAGATATGAAGTCAAGGGTTTTGAAATTCTTTGTATACTGGATTTGTTGGAGGTGAAGGATTTTAATGGATTCACTTGGTGTCTAAAGGTTAAAGTTAAAGGTGGTCGCTGAGGGTGTCTGGGAGGGAGCCTGAGAGGTAGGATTGAGATGGTCTGTTAGTAAGGATCCAGTCTAGGATGGACTCCTTTTTTGATGCTTTATCTATCTGTGCTGTGGTTTTTATTGTTTTGATTAGTTGAGTGAAACCGTGTAAGGTTAATGTGGTTAGGGGGTGGAGCGAGTTACAGGAGGACCAGTCGATATTAGCATCACCTAGCATGATTGTTTCTTGGGGAAATCTTTGGGATGTCCTATCTAAAGTGGATTCTACTGCGTTGATGTTATTGCTGGGGGGTATACAGGTACCAATTATACGAAAGTGTTTTTTGAGTTGATTTTCAGCTTAGTAAACAGTTTCTGTATTACTGAACTTGGGTTGTTTGGTGGCTAACAATTCAATGGTCAGGTTGTTTTTGAAGAGAGGAGCAATGCCTCCACCTCTTTTGGACAGTCTGTCTTGTCTAAGAACATTGTAACCAGGTGGAACAAAGTCATTATTATTGTTTAGTTGTTTTAGCCAGGCCTCTGAGGACTACTATGTCGGGCGAGTAGAGGGCCAGGGCAGCATGTAGCTCTAGGACTTTGTTCGGTATGCTCCTTATATTTATGTTGAGTGCAAGATCATCTGCTGATTTCCTGGGGAAGGTTAGAATCTTACTTCTCTGGTAGCAGGGGAGGTTGTTGTTTGCAAGGCCAGGGTTTGGGTGCACATCTCCACTAAGTATGATTCTGGATGCTATTTGGATTACAGTGTTTTGGCATTTGATTATAGATGCACTATATTTTGAGGAAATGTGGTCAATTGGTGTGGGGTCACTTTGAATGTGGCAAGGTCAAGATATGAGATGTAGATAGAAGGAGATATTACTGATAAGGCTGGTTTAACTTGTGAATGGGTAGGGCAGATAGGGGAGTTGGTCTGAAATTGTGACTTGCTAGTGCAGTGGTAGGAGGTTAAGTGTGAGCTGATGGCGGGGCTTATTATTAATGTAAGGTTAGGGGCCACATTTTGCTCAAAGTGTTGCTGTACTGTTGTGAAGTTTTAGTGGGTATCTTTACAGGAGTCAGTAGGGATTTAGGTGTGGCTACACTTTATGTAGGTTGTGGTTAGCATGGGGGGGGTTAGGAAGGGGGTATTAACCTAAAGGGATTGTACAATTTGGGTGTTGTGTGAGTGAGGTGATGTGGAGTGAAGGTAGATGGTGATGTGGATTGTAGAGACTGAGAAGAGGAGTGGCTATACAGAAATGAAGTTTGTGTGAGAGAGGATTAGAGGACTGGCTAGTTAGGCATAAAGGTCAGGAGCCTTGGGGTGGGTGAGAACATGGTAGGGTAGGGGTAGGGGACCAGAGTGAGCCTAAGCACCTGAGCATAGCAAATGGCAAATAGAGTGAGATGAGCTAAATTCCAGGTATGCGCAAGTTAAAAACAATCAACTGCTCTGAACTACTGACTTAGTAGTAGTAAATTCGTTTGTCCATCAAGCTATAACACTTGTTATTTTAGATATTCGTGAGACTGCCTTGTATGGGCAGCTGGGAGTCTAAATAAATGTATACAGTAAGAGGGCCATATGGTTAAACAGAACACTGGAAAAAGTGAAACAAAATGTATCTAAGTTGGGAAGGGAGTCTATAGGGAAGATACAAAATTCAAAAGACACCTGGCGACCAAATTACTATAGGGGCTAGAGGAAAAACTATAATCCAGTACCATGTGCAAGTTACTGTAATAATACTGGAGGGGGAACAAATAGAGTAAAAAAATCCCTGCTGATGGCTCAGGTGTTTGTATTTAGCAAGTTAATGATTATTATAAAATACAGCTTTCAAAATAACCTTTATGTGGTGAAGTTTACACACCCCTGTTAAAATGCCAGATTTTTGTGATATAAAAAAATGAGACCACAATAAATCATTTCAAAACTTTTCCCACCTTTAATATGATCTATAACCTGTACAATTCAATTGAAAAACAAACAAATCTGTTAGGGGAAAAAATATCAAAAATAAAAAACATACAATAAGCTGGTTGCATAAGTGTGCACACCCTTAAACTAACACTTTATTGAAGCACTTTTTGATTTAATTACAGCATTCAGTCTTCTTGGATAGGAGTCTATCAGCATGGCACATCTTGACTTGGCAATATTTGCCCACTCTTCCTAGCAAAAGCACTCCAAATCTGTCAGATTGCGAGGGCATCTCTTGTGCACAACCCTCTTCAGGTCACCCCACATATTTTCTACTGGATTTAGGTCTGGGCTCTGACTGGGCCATTCCAAAACTTTCATTTTCTTCTGGTGAAGCCAATCTTTTGGTGACTTGGATGTATGCTTGGGGTGATTGTCGTGTTGAAAGGTGAAATTCCTCTTCATCTTCAGCTTTCTAGCAGATGCCTGACAGTTTTGGGCTAAAAGTGACTGGTATTTGGAACTGTTCATAATTCCCTCCACATTGACTAAAGGCTCAGCTCCAGATGAAGAAAAACAACCCCAAAACATGATACTGCCACCACCATGCTTCACCATGGGTATGGTGGTCTTTTGGGGATGCAAAGTGTTGTTTTTGCGCCAAACGTACCTTTTGGAATTGTGGCCAAAAAGTTCAACCTTGGTCTCACCAGACCATAACACATTTTCCCACATGCTTTTGGGAGACTATGTATTGTTTTGAAAATTTTAGCCTGGCCTGGATGTTTTTCTATGTAAGAAAAGGCTTCCGTCTTGCAACCTTACCCCATCGCCCAGACATATGGAGAATATGGAAGATTGTTGTAACATGTAGTACACAAACAGTACTTGGCAGAAATTCCTGCAGCTCCTTCAGTGTTGCTGTAGGTCTCTTGGCAGCCTCCCTGACCAGTTTTCGTTTTGCCTTTTCATCAGTTCTGGTGGATGTCCAGTTCTTTGCAAAGTCACTGTTGTCCCATATCTTCTCCACTTTTTGATGACTGTCTTCACTGTGTTCCATGGTATATCCAATGTTGTGGAAATTTATTTGTACCCTTGTCCTGACTGACACCTTTCAACAATGAAATCCCTTTGATGCTTTGTAAGCTCTCTGCAAACCATGGCTTTTGCTGTAGCAGGCAAATGAGTAAATGTCAGGAAAATCCTACTAGGACAGCTGAACTTTATTTGGGGTTTGTCAGAGTCTCTTTGATGGCAGGTGTGCACCCAAGAAGATTCAATGTTGTAATTAAGTCAAAAGGTGCATCAACAAAGTATTAATTTAAGGGTGTGCACACTAATGCAACCAGCTTATTGTACGTATTTTATTTTTTATACTTTTCCCTCTAACAGATTTGTTTTTCAATTGAATTGTACAGGTTATAGGTCACATTAAATGTTGGAAAAGTTTTGAAATGATTTATTGTGGTCTCATTTTTTTACATCACAAAAGCCTGTCATTTTAATCCTGTATAATAGTTTTTACTCCATTGAAGGCATTGTTGTGCCGAGGTGCTAGAGAAGTTGGACACTGGTTGGTCGTATTTTCATTTCATACATACAATAGTGTTTGGTTCTTCAGGGTAGCATAAACTCCCAGTATCTTTTAGGTTTCACAGTTAGAATTTTGTGCAGTAAAAGGAGCTGTAGCAGGTCGTGAATGCTGGGAATGCACAGCAATTTAGGGCTAAGAAAAAGAGCAAGATGGAAAGATAACAGTAAGAAAAAACAGGGATAAAATAAACAGTAACTATGTAGAAGAGCAGTATCATCTACTAAATAAACACAGCAGTATTAATGGTAGACTATTATTTCAGTTGTAGGAATCAACATAATGCAACATATAAGAAATAAGAAATATGTACTACTGGCTACAACAAATCTCTAGGCACCTTAAGGTAAAAATAGACAAATTCAGTGTAGGTAAACCTATGTCAGCAACTCAATAAATTGTACTTAATGAAAATACACAGCCTCCAGTACATACAGTGAAAGATGGTACCTACACAAACACACTCCAGCTCAGCAGAATACAGATGCTACTAACTTAAACAGATATAATTTAGAACAGTTATGAGGCAGGTAATTTTGCTTAGAAGTACACACTGACCAGCTGCAAACATTCACACAAAGCACAACTGCATAATGCATGTCAGGTAGAAAATATGTTACACTAGTAAACAATGAAAACTTTAAACAACTCAAAAGCAGAAAGCAATTATCCGTACAATGCACAACTGACAGCTGAAAAAATGCAATTACAGTATGTACAATCACACCACAAAACAAATAGTTCATAGGTTGGTACTAGGCTATCAGCCCTAGGGCCTATACAAGCCTAGCCATAACAATTCCCTGGCTATTTCTTCCCACACTATTTACTTCTTGTTGAAAATAATACACTTACAGTAAGTGGACAAACACACTGTGAGGCCGGCAGGGGAGGACTACCTATTTTAAAAATAGCACCTGTTGGTTTGGGGGTAGAAGTAAACTCGCACCTGACATGGCTTGGGGAGGGGAGGAAGGGACCAGAGGAGAACTAGTAAGAAAAAAGCAAGGCAGACATTTGGAGGGGAGAGGGACTGGAGGAGAATCAGTAAGAAAAAGGGTTGTTGCTAGGCAGATATTTGGAAGAGCCAAAACAATCAATTGCTCTGAACTATTGGCTTCTTAGTGGTAAATTCATTTTTCCATTAAGCTCTAACACTTGTTATTTTAGATATTACTGAGAATGCCTCATGTTACCCGCGGTGGTGGTGCTGCAGTAGCGTTGTCGCCTCACAGTAAGACGCTGTCCGGTTCAATTCTCAGCTAGAGCGTCTTCTGCGTGGAGACATGCGTGAATGGGCGTACCTTCGCTGAAGGTTGTGAGTCAGGCCTGGCAAGCCGGTACGTAAAAATCAACTGCCAATCATTAGCGGACCGGAGTTCCGCTGTTGCGACCCCTAACCGGGAAAAGCCGAAAGACACAAACAAACTTTGAATGCCTCATGTTATTATTTTTCATTGTACTCTACTATGAAACATATTTTATGTTTTTCTCATTACCTTTTTTTCATGCCTATGTTTCGAAGTGTAACATGATACTTCGTAATTTAAAATATCTGCTGAAAATGGGAACTTTCTGGCCTAATCAGACTTTCCCGGTAAATAAACGAATGTCAAATAAATAAGTACATGACATCATCACCATGGCTGTCTGCTGCTGAATCCACTGGCTGCATTTCTCGTATTACAATCTACATATCTTTACATCCAGACTACACTAGCATCTTTCAGTGCATCAGTTCAGTAATTAATTTGCTTAGCTTAAAGGATGCCTACTTTATGTGTTGAGGGTCTGAACTGGCTCCTGCTCTCTAAGAAAATCAATTTACTTTTTGGGATGTCTGCTTTATATTGACTCCAGTCATAATGTGTTTCTTCAGTAGGTGCTGTTTTGCCTATATGTACTAACTTCCCTTTTCCCATCTACTCAAGGTTCCTAGTTACTCCAAACTAATAGCAAGTAATGACACACGACAATGCAATGCTAAAGTGTTTCTTAACTGGTGTTTTGTTCTTGCTCTAAACGAAACCTTTGGTGGATAATACAGTGCTGCAGTGACTTTAACTCCCCCCTGCCCACCAACCTGAATGAGGGCAGTAAAGGCATTACACTGCCATATACATTTGGTCACAGTATAACTTATTATACCCAGGATTATCGGTACTGCCTGACTTAGCCACCTATGCCTTCATAACCCCCCCATTATTGCATGTGGCGGTTTCATTTGGGAAAAAAAATACTGTCACTGCTTAACTCTATTTTTAACTCTCTATATTTATTAGCATTCCAAAGCAGGCATGCTGGGGTGCTTTCAGTTCTGCTTGGTTGGGAGGGTGGCTTAATGGCTAAGGTGTTTGCCTTACAAACACAAGGTGCAGGGTTTGAGTCTCACAAGGGATAATTGGCTAGGCTTAAAATGGCTTGCAAGGGCAGTTAGCTTAGTACAAAACTATGAACTATGATATGTTACAAACAGTTTGTGATCCTGTCTGAAGAGCACCCAAACAAAATATTGACTTTTCATTCATAAAAATTCAAAGACAGACCTATATCTCTACATTTTTTAAAAAAAAGGTTATACTGATTGTATTTCTTTGAACTGGATTTCAGTTGCTGCTCAATGCACATAACCGAGCAGACAGACTCTCACTGATCCTTATTCAGTGCCTATTTTGCTCTCCTCTCATCTCAAGCCACACTACAGTGACCCACTTAAATATACCGCTACTCTCTCTCCACTCACCAAAACCAAGAAACATTTTCCATACCATTAAACTAAATGTTCCAAATAAATCTCAGTAACGTATACATGCTAATTCACAAAACTAAAGCTTTCTATAGAATCATTAAAAAAATATCAGATCAGACAACAAAAACATTCTGAAACACAATCCTTTCATGCTTATTTAATAACACACAAAAGATGCAAATGAAAGCAAGAAAGACCACAATGTTTTTCCTGCTCTTGCAATTTCCTTGCAATCGGGCAAAAAAAAAAAAATAAGCATACCACAAACACAAACAACTTTAAAATCAATAACTTCAAGGTAGAATCATGGCAAGGGATATGAAAAGGAGTGGGGTCACTCGCTCAGATGCCATCTTAACCTCCACATGAATATAAAAAAAGTAATAAAACAGTGATGCTGATCCAAACTGGATGCTTCTTAAAACCGAATTACGTGGTCACACTAGATTACCAATGTGTACAATTTATGTCCTACCTCCTTTCATCTACAACCATTCTACAAAATACAATAATTGAAAATCAGTACATACTGCGGTGGTGGTAGTGCTGCAGTAGCATTGTCGCCTCACAGTTGGACATTGCCCGTTCACGTTTTTTAATGATTCTAACGATTCTCAGTTAGAGCATCTTCTGTGTGGCGACATGCGTGAATAGGCGTTCTTTCGTTGAAGGTTGTGCGTTAGGCCCGGCAAGCCAGTATGTAAAAATCTACTGCCAATCATTAGCGGACCGGAGTTCCACTGTGGTAACCCCTAACCAGGAAAAGCCGAAAGACACAAATAAACCATGGAAAAATATAACAACTTAATTACTATGGGAGACCATCTGGATTGTAAATCCAACAAAAGTCTGTACTAAATACAAACTCTACCAAATCTCAACCGTGACCACTTCCCCATACTCACGCACTCCCTCACTGGTCTTTCAAAGCCTTTAAACCACACTGTCTACTCCTGAATCCTCTAAAAATACAAAAAATACAAACATAAAACTACTGTTCAATCTCAGCCTTACTACAGGATATGTGCCCAAAGAGTGGTGTACAGCAACAGTGGTCTCTCTCCATAAAGGTGGTGCCTCAACAGATCCTGGAAACTATCGCCCCATAAGCCTGACTAGCTTGGTCTGCAAAGCTATGGAAAGGATCATCATGGACCTCATAAATAAAGATATTGGGGACCTACAGGCACTGGATCCTACCCAGTTCGGTTTTGTTAAGGGCAGATCCTGCCTCTTAAACCTGGTTGATTTCTTTGAAACAGTCACCAAGGCCATTGACGAGGGGAAGGTGGTCCACACAGCCTACCTGGACCTCACAAAAGCCTTTGATACAATACATCACTCGGGCATTACAGATAAGCTCACCAGCTTAAATATAAACCCCTATGTCACTAGATGGATTGCAAACTGGCTCAAGGACAGAACCCACATGGTTAGAATTGCTGGAGCCATGTCAGACTCCAAACCAGTTACAAGTGGTGTCCCACAAGGCTCAGTCCTGGGACCTCTCTTGTTCGGTATATATTTCTTGGAGGTACAGGCCAACACGGAAGGACTGTGGCTGACCAAGTTCGCAGATGACTGCAAACTGGGCCATAATCGACTCTCCAGCCGACACAAGCATCCTCCAAAGGGCCTCATAGAAACAGACAACTGGTGCCAGAGCCATGGCCTCAAGCTAAATGCCAAAAGTGTATAGTCATCCCCTTTGGCAAAAACAAAGTGCCCACAAATTACCACATAGGTGGTAATCCATTAAGTACAGAAGAAGTAATTAGGGACCTGGGGACCCAAGTTGATAGCAATCTCTCATTTGACAACCACGTGGCCAAAGTGGTTAGAAAAACATTTTATATAGCCCACCTAATCATGAAGGGATTCACATCTAGATCAGGGGAGGTCATTGTGCCTCTTTACTCATCCCTCATCAGGCCCATAATTGAGTACAATGCCCCTTTTGGGATGTACCTTACCAGACACCTGCACCAACTGGAAAGACCCCAAATGTACCTCACCAAGAGGATCAAAGGGCTCAAACAGAAGCCATATGCTGCCCGGTTAAAGAAATTCCAGCTCTACTCAGTGGCATACCGCCTGTTCAGAGGCGATCTGTGCCTGACGTATAAAGCCATGTCCAACCTGGAATTAATGGACATGCTGCACCTCAGAAAATCCAAATCCAATCGAGCTACACGCTCGAGAGACTTGAACCTCAGCACTGAAATAAATAGGACATGCTGGAGGGACAGATTCATAACCCAGAGGCTCCCTTCACTCTGGAATAAAATCCCAGTCCAGGTTAGGCAGAGTCCCTCATTGACTCTCTTCAAGAGGAATCTTGATGAGTGGATGGGAGATCGTAGGTTTACCCCAGGTATCACTTCTGTGTCACTGTTAGACAGAGGCACAGTATACTAACCTCGAAAAAGGGCATAGCAAAATAAATTTAAAATGGGTGGCGAAAGCCAAACACATTCTGGCTAGGCTTATAAATGCCCTAGGGCAGATAGCCTAGTATGAACCTATGAACCTAAAAGAACTTCTCACTTATGTCAGGAAATCTGAACTGGACAAACTCGAGTCCTGCTACAACAAAACTGCAAAGTTTGCTACAAACTCCCCTTTCAGAACCTATCATTGCCTACCGTTTAGGAAACTACAGTGGCTTGAACTTCCACAGCTACGACTCTATCACCATCTTGTCATAGCCTACAACAGCCTAAAACAACCTGACAAAATCCCGCACTGAAGCAATTGCTGACCAACTACACTCCAAATCGCCCACTCCGCTCTGCCAATAAATCACTCCTGACTATTACCACTGCTAACAACACAGCTGGCAAAGGCCTATTCTCACACATTACAGCTAAAATTTGGGATAATCTCCCCACATCCGTGACTGCTGCAGCAAATTCCAATCAATTCAGAAACACCCTTAAGGCCCATCTCATAAACTCCTGGCTTTGTCTGTGTCACATAGTCCGAAACTCTAATGCCTATATACTATCCCTACCTCTCTTGTTTATGCTCAGTACATGGTTCTTCGAATATCTGACAAAGTAGAGTTATACACGGTGCAATCTCTGCCTGTTTTTCACTACAAACAGAATGTACATATGCAAATAGTCACAAACTGGAATAGTCTGTATGGCCTTCCATCTCTCACCAGACACCTCTAGTAGAACAAATGCCTGTTCTACACTTTGTATAATATTAGTATGGGAGTAATGTGCCATTTTTTGATGTAAATATTGCTGTAATGTAATTTGTCTTGTGGAACTACTACTCCGTCTCACTGGATACTAATAGCAGAATGTTAATAATCTGAATACTCTGTATTGTCTTTCATCTCTCACTACACAGACACTACTAGTTGAACAATGCATTTTTCCTACACTTTGTATAATATTTGTATTGCTGTGATGTACCACTTTGGATACAAGTGATGTTGCAATGTCCTATTTTTTGATGTAAGTGGAGCTTTTCTTCCCGGGCCTCTGCTGAATACAGACCTCGTCCAGTCGGACCTTCCCGGTTAATAAAAATAAAATAAAATAAATACATGGCTATTTCTAAATAATCTCACTTAGACGGTAATGGAAGGAACAAGGCCTACCCCAACCACAGGCAAAACCACTATACTAGAATTAACAATAACTAACATACCCAACAAAGTAAGCATTATGCAAATTCTACCAAATCTCAACCGTGACCACTTTCCCATACTCATGCACTCCCTCACTGGTCTTTCAGAGCCTTTAAACCACACTGTCTACTCCTGAATCCTCTAAAAATACAAAAAGAACGACATAGATTGGTCCCCACTATATATCTGCTCTAAACTCAGCACAGTTCTATCCATGGTGTATAACCTAAAAGTTGAAATACAAGACAGGGACTAGTATCACCCCTGAATTATTAAAAGTAATAAACAACAGAGTCAAGTATGGAAATATTTGAAAACAATTCAAACAATACTGACAGCTGTACAAATGCCCAAGAAATAAACACTGGCAGAATAAAGAATAGGCAGCAAAGAGCTCATACCTAGCACACCCTGCAAACTATTCATTTGGGACAGAGACTTTTTGAAAAGCTATGAAAGGTTTATGTACAAAGATAATCTTCTCAACATCCAAAATATGATACAATGCAAAGACCATCTAACTGTAACAAAAAACAAACTATCCATACTCCTTCCACCAACTACCCAAACCATCAACACAATTCACTCCCATATACCAGACTCTTACCACAAATCAGCAACAAACCCTCCATTTTATTTGAGAAAATTTAAATATTCTATCATTTTGGAGTTTCTTAAAAAAAAAACAAAAACAAAAAAAAACAGATTTCACCTACAAGTCCTATCACTGTGTGTCACAACTCATATTTCTAAAGCTAGGTTCTGACACACATTATAAGCCCATAACCTATATTTACAACTTATCACTATTAACAAACACCATTCCATTCAGCTTCAAACATACCCTAATCATACCACTCAAAGATATGCACCCCTTCATCACTAAACTACTACTAACCAATCATAATGTTATGTACTTTAGCAAAATACTTGAAAAATAATACATGATCACATGGTAGAGTATATGCAAACATACAACATCCTAGAAGATAAGCAACATAGATTCCAGCCCAGATACATCACCACTTCTGCCATATACTGTCTGACAAATTAATCTATTTGCAGGATCAGGGTTACATACCTACAAGGAAGTTAAAACAATAGTAAGATCAAGAGTATGCAGTACATAATACAGATGTTATGGGCAAGGTAAATGTGGTCCGGCCAAAAGAATGGACATAGTAGACACAAGTATGGAGGAAATCTGATCAGTGAAGACAGAAGAACTTGTTGAATGCTGAGAGCTACAATAGAAGAGGTAATAACATGGGTATTAGACATAAGGTAGGGAATGGAGAGGGCAGACGAAGAAGCACCAGTTCATAGGTTCATACTAACACATCATTTAGATACCTTGGCCAACTTCCAAGACTACGTTCAGAAAGTCATTTCCAAAGTCAACTACCTCCTATTTTGGATCCAAAATATCTCTCATTTCCTCTCACAACCTGCTAACGTAGCCTTAGACAAAGGTTCAGGGTTACACACCTACCGGTTAAGGTTCACTTATGAGTTTATATGTTGGAGAGGTTAACAGATTAAGCACCAAGGTTTTCTGGCATGAATGCAATAATGCAACTGTGTGAGTTCGATGACATGGCCTCTATGTGCATTTATATTATTCAGTTAGGTATTGTCTGAACTACTTGTAGTCTCTCATTTCAGTAATGATCAGGTAGCAATGACTGCCACAGTTTAGAGGCAAGAACATATAAGCTGTGGTCTGTGGAATGAAGTTTAGTGGATGCTGTTATGATAGTAGGGCCATTACTGGACTGGCTTCATATGTTGTAGTGTGGGACACCTTTGTTTAAGGCTGCGTTAGCAGGTTGTGAGAGGAAATGAGAGATATTTTGGATCCAAAATAGGAGGTAGTTGACTTTGGAAATGACTTTCTGAACGTAGTCTTGGAAGTTGAAGGATTGGGTAAGCCAAACGCCAAGGTATCTAAATGATGTGTTGGATTCAATTAGGTTGTTGTCTATGTGTTTGGTAAGGAGAGGACCAATAGTTTCAGTAAGTTGTTTTGTGCCAAACAGCATGTACTTGTTTTTAGGCTTGAGGAGTACTTTTTCAGAACAAAGTAAATTGTTTAGTTGTAGAATGTTAACTTGAAGTTGATTTCTGGTGATGTGAGAAGGGTTGGATCTAAAGATAACCACGTCATAAGCAAAAAAGAGGACTGTAGATGAAGTAGGTTATGAAGCAGTTTATTTATAAAAACGGACAATTGTAATACTGCAAAAATTGAATGCTGAGGAACCCCTGATAGAACAGAGGGTGTTATCTGATACAGGCAGGTCCAATTTCAGCTGTAAAAGTTCAGTTTGTCAGAAAGCCTTTGAATCATTGGGCAGATTCAGAGCTGACACCAATATCTTTCCAGTTGGATAATAGGATGGAGTGGAAAAACAGATAAAAGGCCTGTGTAAGGTCAATGAATACTGCTTCAATGAGGTTACTATTCTCCATGTTAATGAGGATGTCATTGTAAATATCCAGAGAGCAGTCATGGTACTTTTACCTGCATAAAGATGCACTGCTTCTGAGAAGGTTAAATGGCATTTGTCAAGGTGAGTGGCAAGTTGGCTGTAAATGATTTTACGAAAGGTAGGAAGTATTTAGATGGACAGATTTGGGAGGCTGAGGAAGGTTTGTGATCTTTTGGTACAGGACTGACAAAGGCTGATTTCCAGATAGAGGGCATCGTATTGGTTGTGAGGCTAAGGTTATAGACATGTTTGAGTGGAGTGACTATGAAATTTCTACAGGGGTAGAGAAGTCAAAGGCAGAAATTATCAAGACCAGAGACGGAGGGTCTAAAGGAATCTCTACTAATAGAGGTAAAATTTGTATGTTTGTCATTCTGGAGAAGTGGAAAGGTAGGAGGTATTCTGGGGGATTTGAGTAAATTTGTACGGAGGAGGATGTAATGTTCTACGGCATGAGTAGATTTGGAGAATTCTTTGAGAAAATCAGTAGGTGAGAGATTTTCCAGTATATAAAGTGATGTGGCCAGTAGTGGAACGTTCTTTAGCTGGATTTCTACCAGAGGTGTTATTTACTTCACAATGAACTGTTTGGGGGAGTGAAGGAGGTCTATTTGTTTTGATTTGTGATACTTAGCTTTACACCTGCATGTGGCTTGTTTGGTAATGTTATTTAACTTAGATTATTTTTCCCTTGAGTTAGGGTGGAGTTATTCTTCTAGAATTTCCAAGCTTCATCACATAAATGCATTAGAATATTCAACTCTTTAGACAGCCAGTCAGTCCTGTTATGTTTAAATAGTTTAGGGCGGCACAGTGGTGCAGTGGTTAACATTGTCGCCTCACAGCAAGAGGTTCTCCGGTTTGATTCTCGGCTGGGGTGCCTTCTGTGTGGAGTTTGCATGTTCTCCCTGTGTTCGCGTGGGTTTCCTCCGGGTACTCCGGTTTCCTCCCACATTCCAAAGACATGCATCTGGACTATTTCTCCCCGGGCCTCCGCTGAAAACAGGCTCTGTGGAACCTAGTCGGACATTCCCGGTTAACAAATGTTAAATAAATAAATAAATAAATAAAAACTAAATAAAAATAAAAATAGAGACTATGGAAAAGTGTGCATTTTGAAGGTCTTGGAAAAGTTGTGAGAATAACTCTGCGGCAGAGTTATTGATGAAGTTGAGAATGAGGACCACCCTATTGTTGCAAGATGGGCTTTCAGTCTAGTTATTTTTGGTAAGTGTTTGGTCTACAAGAGGCAAGTGTTAGAGGGATACTTCATTTTTAGATTTTGCAAGTGAAATGTTAAAGGCCATGGTCACTGAAGGTGGGTGCATGATTTTTAATATCGGAGATATTGTTGGAGTGGGAGATGAATATGAAGTCAAGAAATAAGGGGTGGTTAGTTTAAAAATTAGGAGTCTGAAGCTGACAATTGAACTCTCAGATGTCAGGGTG
Organism: Protopterus annectens; assembly: GCF_019279795.1. Classification (NCBI taxonomy): domain Eukaryota; kingdom Metazoa; phylum Chordata; order Ceratodontiformes; family Protopteridae; genus Protopterus; species Protopterus annectens. The sequence goes on from NC_056733.1 coordinate 1,107,580,558, forward strand.
CAGTGGGCCTAAAAAATTTGAGTCTCTAAGGATAACCAAGTGTTTGTCTGGAGGGATGTAAGTCAGGATATTATTCAACAGAACTGTGAATTTTGCCAGACAGGTAGGGGAGATTGACAGGCAAGTGCAAAAAGATAATGGTAGCCCTTGGTTGGGAGTTTGGTAAGAATATTGTTAAGTTCATGGTCACTGGCAGGGTTGGCTCTGCTACTATAGAAAGGCTGAAAGTTCATCTGAAAAGCTGCATATAACCACCTCTAATACAAAGAACAGGGCAAAATTAGTGTGGTAATTATAGTCTTTAAAGTTGTGGTGCTCATTTAGATTCTGTAATGGCCAGCAGATCAGTGGAAAGAAAGGCTCTAATTTCATACAGTTTGTCGTGAACAGCTTTTGTATTAAAAAGTGCATGACACAGAACTTGACTTTAAATAGTATGGGTGATTTTGTTTGAAATTTCTGGGGTGCTAGTGTGGTGTACATAATGTATAGTTCATTGCAGCTGGATAAAGTAAAACTGGGAGGAGAAGTAGATGAACTTTTCAATATGGACAGTGTGATGAGGTGCTGCAACTAGGAAAGTGTAGAATACTGAGTTTGTGTACATCTGTTGTAGAGGCAGGGGAAGTTGGGTGAGGCTTGCATACAAATCAAACAAACAAGAATCCAATAACCACACCAGAAATGTGAAAAAAAACAGCAAAAGCCCAGATAAAACTCCACAGATTTATCTCAAAAAGGAGTGCAGTCTGCTGAGCAGAGTGAACTGAGGAGATCTGAAAGAATTCAGGCTAAACAAGCTCAGAAAGATAAATAAACAGATGGCGAGTGAAGAAATCTACCAAAAGCAGGGAGCAAAACCAAACAAAATTCACAGGGAAAAGGAACTACCGCTGGAAGAAGTGGTAAGCGTTTCTAATTTTGAAATGGATTTATTTGTGGCTAGTTTTTCCTATATGTATTTAATACTGAAGCTGAATTAATTGTAATTAACCCAGTGAGTTTTCCTTGTAAAGTACTGAGTATTGACAATGGCTTCACTATTTATAATTATACCATGAATATAGCGAGACATTTCTTAAATAATGTCATGGTATAATAGCAATAACCCACTTCTGGGTGTGGGTAATGCTAAATTTACCCACGGTTGGCGTGGTTTGGTCCCGAGGGCATGGGTTATTGCTATATTATTCTGCCAAGCCTTTGTTTACCTCTCATGCAATGTGTTTTCTAAGGGACTGAATTATAATGTGGCTGAAGTTACTTTAGACTTAAACTGTTAACAAGAAAGCAGAATCTAGCAGTATGGTTTGGCAACACTAGCACAAATGACAATTTCTATAACAAGGGAACAATGTGTTAAGGAAATCTAGCCCTTTAATCCACCACTCAACAGTAACTTATGTTTGTTTGAATAACTGTGTAAAAGGGACACACATAAATTACTCTTCCAGCACACAGGCAGGAACACCTTCAACTAAACACCTCAGGAGCAATGTTTACTTAAAGAATTGACTTCTGATAAAAGTGTGAGATATATGAAGCCTGACAAAGGTGGTGGACTTGTGGTCATGAATACCAATGATTATGAGAACAGGATGAGCAGTCTTTTAATTAGTCACACCTACTTTGAAATTTCCAAAAATGAACTCAATGATGTGATGCCTATGCTAAAACTGATATGTGCTTGTATGATATGTTAATGCAGGAGCAAATAAATATTGAGTAATATGAGTTTATAAAGAATAAACTGCCAGTGGTGGCCAGAATTTTCAGTTTACCTAAAATCCACAAATGTCTAATTAATCCAGCTTTGAGACCAATTGTGGATGCTAATAAAAGTAAGATGCACTATATAGCTAAATTCCTGGAAGATCTACTTAAAGACTCTTGTTTTCAAGTTGCCACAGATATGTCGGGATTCGTGGGACTTTTTGAGCAAAACTGCTAATACTGAGTTTAGTGCAGACTGTTATCTTTTAACTACTGACATACACGACTTGTATTCCCCATCATGAGGGCCTCGTGGTTGGAATACATTTTGTTTGATATTGAAGTATTAGATTTTAATAGAGTCAATATAGCTGTGACTTTAATGGACTTGGTACCATTTAACAAGTTTTTATTTTTTGAGGGTCAGTTATTCAAACAGCTTAGTGGAGTGGCTATGGGGACAGCATGTGCTCCCAGTTTTGCTAATTTTGTGATAGCTAATTGGGTACGGAATTAAATTTTTAACAGCCCCTACAAGAATTATTGGAACTATTATATCCATTTTTAGACAATATCTTTATTGTTTGGACTGATACTGAGGAGAAATTGAGTGAATTTTTGAAATATATTAATGTTTCCACCACATTTTAAAATTTTCCTTTTCTTATGATGTTGATAGTATCACATTTTTGGACATGATATTGTCTAAAGATTATGTGAATGGATGTTTTATTTCTAACATCCATAGAAAGCCCACTTTCTCCAACAGTTACCTCCACTACAATAGCTGGCACCCAAAATTTCAGAAAAAAGTTGTGGTTAAAGGCCAGCTAGTAACACTTGCTAAAATGGTTTCAGATGATTCTGCATTTTTAGTGGAGTGTGACAAATTGCTGGAGATGTTTATTAAGCGGGCCTATTCAAATGAATTCTCACTGGACATTAAGAATGAAGTTGTGGTGAAAAGGCAGAGGGGGGTTTATATACCCTTGCTACCAAAACATTTTAGTATTTGTGGTGGACAACTTAATGTAAAGCACTCCAGTGGTGAGAGTGGATAAACGGGTGAACTTTGGTAAACCCTTTATTCTAACTTTTACCATTGACACCTGTAGAACAGTGGACTGGATTTTTAGAAAACTGGCTCATTATACCCTCTGTTGAACACTTGAGGAGGTTGTTGGGTGACAGGCCGAAAATGGTTTATAGGAAAAACAAATGTTTCAAGAATCTATTGGAAAGAAAAACCAGGAATGTGAGTAAGCACAGTAACAGTTGTATGTTTAAATGTGGGTGTTGTAGGCAGTGTCACTTTATATTAGTGGTGATACCTTTTATATAAAAGGACACAAATTTAAAGTTAAAGGGCACTTCAACTGTAGAGTCTAGATGGATAGTATATATTGCTTGTTAGTGATTCTTGTCCTGCTTTTTATACAGGGAAAAGCTCCAGAAAACTAAAGGAAAGAATTTACACACATGACCTGGAGGTTAAGGCGGTAAAAACTTCTAATGCCTTGTACAAACGCAAACATGCTTGCCCTAGTCACAGATTCAAATTTACAATTCTGGAGCAGATAAAAAGAGACCTAAGGGGCTATATTATTGAAGAACACTTGTTGGTAAGGGAACTTATTCGGCAGTTGAAATTAAATGCTACAGCACACCCTAGGTTGAATGAAGCTCTATTAGCCCTTTATTAAAGTTATAAAGTTTATGTTTAGTAGTTTTTTTTTTTTTTTAGAATAAATGTTATTTATATGTTTTTAAAGTTGGTGTTATGTAAACATACATTCAACATCTAATAAATGAAAGATGTGTTGTCCTAATATGAACCCATTTATCAATCGGGAACATACACATTTGTTTTCATACTTTTATGTATTTGTGTCTTTGTTTAAGCACTAGGTTCTACACACACAACTGTTTTATTAAATTGATTGGTTCACTGGATGTCAGATTAGTTTGAGATATATTTAAATGGCTTGTGTTTTAATAAAGGCAGTTCTGAAGAAGTCTTACTTGGGGGTGAAAGAGCTTAATTGTAATAAATCTGTGGCGTTTATCTGGACTTTTGCTGTTTTTTTACACATTTCAGGTGAGGCTTATATTTACTTGTATAAAGTAATGTGAGCTGCTGCGTGTCTGAGTAATAGTGTGGCTGAAAAAAATATTGAAGAAAATAAACAAAGATATTTAGCATGAAGTAATAGAGTGTGTTGGGTTGTTTTAAAAGGAGGATGGGTTACTGTTATACTGGTACTGTTTGGTGAAAATTACACCTCACGATCACTCACCTTCTAAAGGCGGTATAATTTCTGGTTGCATTGCTTCAAATGTTTTAATAGTTATTTGGTGTACTTTAAAACTTAGCACTTTAAGGGAAGATGTTTTTATGGTAGCAGTTAGCATGGAGAAGAGAGTTTAAATTTGTTGTTTTTGAGGTGTGGTTGAGTAATTGGAAGTGAGAGGAGAGTGAAATGGGTAACACCCCTGACATTACTGAGAGTTGATCAGTATGAGCATGTGAACATCGCTGAGCAAGAGCAAGTGGTGAACTGGGCATCAGGTGAGAAATTAATAAAGATATGAGTCAGAAGCCAATTACAAGGAAAGGTTTTAAAGATACATTTACTTATAGAATGCAGTACATTGTAAACTGCATACTTTGCTGTTAGTATCAAACGCCAAAGAAGAATTATCTAGAAGGAAGTAAAAGTAAACTGAAGAATACAGTCTTAGAAGAATCCATCTTCGACAACCTGTATCACTGATGTTTGAAAAGCATGGGCTGTTAAGCATCTCTTATCTGGATGACATACATCAGTCATGCAAAGCAGTAAAACATACACACACATGCACACAAATATACACCTCTCTCAACCCGCATGGTTAAATACTTTGAGTAACAAAATACACTGCACAGAATGAGGGGCAATAACCAAGAACATATATTCCTTCTGAAGTTGGAATTTAAGTGTAACCATCCATTTTACCCCCATATGTTTGAAAAAGGACTGTGCCAGGAGTGTTTGGATGTTTTTTCTTCTGTACTACTGAACCACTTCCAAAAATAATATTCATAAAGTGCAGTCCTAAGCCACTCTGTTACTCTTTTTTTTTTAACGTGTATTAAACACTTTTGTCCTATTACATTTAGCTATTTACCAGTGTATGAAACATGGCAGTACACAACAAAAGTTATCCTATGAATGATACCACATCATGAAATGTTTGCTTCAAGATCACTAACTGACCTGTCTTGAAAAATGTTATTTACACGGTGTGCAAATAAATGAAGTTACTTAACCTAAGTGAAGCTTTTACAGCTGTCAATGTATATGTATAATTAATTCGAATGCCACACAATTGCAAAGTAAGAGAAGAGCCCTTCACTTTTTATAGCATAGTTTTATTCTCATTGTACAGCTGATTATCAATCGGGAAACTTTGTTTCTTAGAAATAGAATGTGATATTTCTACACTAGAGCACCAGGCAGTTTACTTTCAATTTCTGTCTTCTAGATGTAAAATAATGAAAATTAATGAAGGTAAATCTGTTTATGGCATTACAAAATGGAAAAACATGAAGACATTTTCATCACCAAATATCTGTAAGTTTATACAGATCCAGTTATTTAAGAACTTTTACCTGCAGAATCTCCACAATTGCCTTAATCCTCTGTCATTGGTCATCTTCTGCAGAATACCATTAGATATGGACTACCAGGAAACAAAGACAAATGCTCTAGGTAACAGGGTCACTATTTTCTTAGTACGCATCCACAGCAATGTTGTACTTTGTGCTCTCTCGCATTTTTCCCTTCTGTATTTCAGTGTTTGTGATTATGGGATGAGAAAGGATTTTTTGAAACTGGTTTAAGATCTTTATCCTAGCTTTAAAAATCCTTTCAACCTTGGTGACTGCATATATGACACACTAGCATAGTGAATTTCTGTCGTCGTACATGTCAAAAGTTCCAGATGTTACAGTTATGCAGACACTTCGACACAGTATGCAGCAGAACAGCAGCAGGCTGCAAGCTACAGCCACTCCCCCCTGATGTACCTTCAAGTGGTGGTCCCTTGACAACTGAGGAGCAAGTTATGATCTCAAACAATTAGCTCTCTATGTCACTGCACTGATCTAACAGCCACCTAAACCACCACCAAACAGGCTTTAATCACCATACCATATCGTGTACATTACTTCAAATGAAATGCATGTTATCTAAAAATGAGTACTTGATATTTCTGGGTAGGAAGGCACACTCGAGAATGGACTGGTGGAGGGCAACTATATCTTGTGACCCTTCATTTCTGGTATGCAAATATCAGTTCTGTGCATCATGTTCCTCTCAAACAGCAAACAAATTATTAGAATTGCAAAGACAGATTAAAATGAACAAATGAGTACAGAAAACTAAACAATATAATGTTCACTTATAAATATTAAATATACGGTTTGCATTTTTCAATTTTTTATTTTAATAAACTTTCGATAAATATTTAAGACTGAAATGCAGTTGCATTTAAAGAGCTGCAGAGGCTTATAAAAGAAGATAAAGTTCTCTGCAAGCGATCCGCTGCGATTGGTACGGCTGACACTCCTAGAGTAATCTGCTACCGCAGACAACCTTTCAGCCCAATCCATTACCTTCAGCAATTCTCATTGAACTGACTGATACCAACCGACTCGGACTAAATGGTAGTAGCAGCAACAGTAGTGGAAAGTGGTCTTTAAGTGTGAAATAAAATTGCAAACAGGCTGAAAATAATTTGTAAACACATTCTGAAGACTGCCACTATTTTCAATGTCACTTCCAGCAGAAAGACTGTTAGAGTAAACAGAAGAGATGCATAAAGCAAATTGGACTAGTTACTATACAGGTAATAGGTTTATTGTTAGAATGTCACTTCTTGTGTCATAATGATGGCATTTTCTGCCAGCAGGAAAGCAACCGCCATCTGATACAGTGCCGATCAATTCTGCTGGGAAAACTTCACAAATGCTTCAAATCTGTGCCAACATTCTCACACCATGAGCTGCTGAGATGATGCAGATTGTAAGGAACATTATGAAATAGTATTTTAAACAGTGGGGTGGGACACCTCATAGCTATCCCCACTCCACTTCAGAGTGCATTGCACTACCTTTTTCTGGTCAAATTAAAAATCCTTTGCAACTGGACTGTAAGCTATAAAAAAACTGTGGTAACTCCGAGCTTTAGTATTTTAAGATTGTGAAGGAATACCTTTGTTAGGCCATCACACAATGAAGACTCAATTATTCCAGTTTCCTACAAAGATTATTATTCTGCTGGTCCATCTCTGACATGATACTAGCAGGAGGAAAATTTCATGAACAAACAAGTGCTTTAAATGTATAGCAACAGCTGCGTTAATATGAAGCGGTATCTTCTTCTCAATATCTATAAAGTGAAGCCAAAAGGAAAATCCCAATTTGTTTCATCACAACCATTTATAACGACATTCTTGTTCCTTTTCTGTACGAATTCACGCAAGTAGTTTCCTGACACTGTCAGTCATATATCATGGAGCCTTCACAGTAGACACGGTATGTGGAAGACCAAGCAATGACTGGTCATTGCACCTATGTTTAATGAGCTGTGTAAATAGTTAATAGCAAAAAGTTTTATCACAGTGGCTGCTCAGCAAGGCACTAATCTTTGGCTCATGCACTATGTTTATCTACGGCCCAGGCCTGCAGTGGTAGGGTCAGGCAGATGCAACTTGTCATGGAAGTGAGAACATTGGTCATCTCAAACAGCCAGAGTTTCAAACTCAGACAAAGTGCTCCTCAGAATCTGTGGCATTACCAGACGATTTTGCAGGAGGGGGTGGCGCTGCTCGCATCTGAAAGACAACATAAAACAGCCATCATTCAAGCAGCAAGATAAACTCTGTTCCTTCTTTAAACATGAAAACTGAGTAAGCAGGACTGCCTTTTATCCAGTCTTCAAAAAACAAAACAGCGAAAAACACAGAACATTAACAAGCAAAATACAATTTATCTATATACACTATATAAAAAGTGCTAGCAAAATAAATGGATGAATGAGTTATATCAAGGGACTTAGTCTATTTAAATAAATGATAGAAAAGGGAAGGTGTCCATAAGTTAGTAACAGAAACTACATGGGCTAAAAAACTGAACACATGAATTACTTACTTAGATGTTTATAAAAAAAAATAGTCTAGTCTTCAAGAATGTGGTGAAATAAAGATCTCCAAAGCTTCTGATAAGCTCACTTGTTGATGCTTCTTATAACAAGTTTTTGAGAGGACATATATCTGACTGCCATGTTCCTAAAACCTTCCCATGATAATATGGTGTGGTCTAGCCAGTTTTTTATGTACAGCTTGACCAATGAGCATATGATAATTAAGATGTGAAGCTCTAGCTTCGTAAATTTAACGTGAGTGATACAAATGACAGCTATTTCCCAAGATAGAGTTGACTTATGGTATTCAATTTTCTCCAAACGTACTATAAGGGAGCACCAAAGCTCATGAGAATATATATCTACAACACCACAAAACATGTAAAATATCTGCTTGTAGAAATGAGCAATATGGGCAGGCTGGGGAGGTAGTGGGAGTAAACTCGTTTAAAATAGCTGGAGTGAAGTAGGTGTTGTTGCTTGATCATTAACTGAGTATATAATAACTTTTTGAAGGGAGTGAACATGTTAGTAAGTCTAATTGCATTGAGTTTCTGTTCTTCTCTAAGTAGGATTCCATGATGATCCCAAAATTTAGAATAGACATAATGATTCATATTTAATGAGGGTGATCAATTTATAGGAAGGTGACAACATATTTTTCCTACAGGATAGATTTTTAATAATTGTTTCCATCTACTTCACTGACCAAAACATTTCTGGTTTTGCATAATATGATCTCCCTAACTTGTCTTAGAATAATAGTGTATTTTTTATTTACCCCCAACATTAGTTTTAAATCATGTAGTGATTTATCTTTGTGTTTATATACATCCCAGATTGAACAATCTTTCAACCATGAGAAATCTTTGAGGTTTAACATTCTGTTATTCATTTTCATGTTTGGGTTCAGATGAACTGGTTGTAACAGAAAAAAGCTTTGTCCAGATTGAGAGATTTTAGAAGATCTTTTAAAATTTTTATTTTATACTTTAGGATATAGCTTAACTCTAAATTTCTATAATTTGTTGGAAGTATGAAAGATAGGGCTCTGAGATTGCTGCCCGTATTTAATACATGTCGATGCCACAACCTCACCCACGTAGGGGCCCGTGATTCTTTGTCTGGGCAGAAGTTTGATATTTGGAGGATTCTGTTAATAGACATTATCTTGAAATATAGCTGCAAGTCTGGAAGGTTCAAGCCTCCTTTATCTTTGGGGTACACTAATCTTGGATAGCTTATTCTAGCTGCCTTGGGAAACTAGATAAATCTGGCAAGTTCTTTATTTACGCTAAGAAAGAAAGAGTTAGGGATATTTGTCAAAGATGCATTAAGATGGTATAGTAATTTTGGAAAAATATTCATTTTAATAATGGCTACTCTAGATAACAGATAATTTTAAGCGTTTCCATCTATTTAAGTCTTGGGAGATATATGTCCATGATTTAAGAAGATTTTCCTGCAATATAGACGCGTGTTTATGATCATAACATAACCCAAGATATTTACAGGAGTAGCTCATGTTAAAAGGGGAGTTCAGGAAGTAACTTTATTTATGATTTAGGGGGTTAATAGGAAAGATATGGGATTTCTTTTGATTTATTTTACAGTCTGATACCAATGAGTATGTGTTGATGGTTGTAATTATTTTTTCCAAGTCAGTATTAGGGTGCTCAAAATATATATTTAAATCATCTGCAAATGCAGATAAGGATACATTAATGTTTAGAATTTTAGGGACTGAATGAAAGGTATTTTGTGAAATGTATAAGAAAAGGGGCTCTATGTAAAGATTAAATAGAAGGGGAGAAAGTGGGCAGCCCTGCCTAGTTCCATTCCAGATTTTAATAGGTGATAATGTTTTATTTATATATAGGTATGTTTGTGTGCTATTGTAGAGCATTTTAATTAGATTAATGAGCTCATTGGGGATAGTGAACTAAGATAAGGCAGCAAACAGAAAAGACCAATTAACTCTGTCAAATGCTTTACATGCATCTAAAATCAATGCATATCTCGGGTTTCTGTCCTTCTTGGTGAGAAGAATAATGGACTCTAACGATAACGTTTGTCCCACGTATGCCTGCATGACATAAATCCATCTTGTTCAGGTGATACTAAAAGGGGAATAATGTTTTTCAGTCTTTCTGCAAGTAATGAGGATAAAATTTTTATATCAACGTTAATTAGGGAGATAGGTCTATAGTTATGCGGGTTTGATTTATCTGCATTATGTTTGGGTATAAAGATTGTTTTGGAGCTATTTAAATAAAGATAAGATATGCCTTTTAGTTTAATGCAATTGTAAACTTTCAAACGAACTGACAACAATTTCTTGTTAAAGGTTCTGTATATATCCGGTGTGAATCCGTCAGGACCCGGGGCTTTCCCTGATTTCAATTTCCTGATGAAGTCTAGAATTTCCTGTTGATTTAAGAGGGAATTAATGAGCCCTTTTTGGTTATCATTAAGTTTAGGAAAAGTGAGTTTGTCCAAAAAGGTTCCAATATTTTGGCAAGAAGTTTGATGATTGTTCCTCCAATGCATATCTGAGTATAACTGGTGAAAGACTTCAATAATTTATGAGTCTGTATTATAAACTTAATCTTGGAAGTGGAGTAAGGTTATCCTAGAGGTATCCTGTTTATTTTCTATAATTCTTCCTAAAGCTCTAGATGGGATTTGTGTCCACTCAGAATATTTAGCAATAAACCTGAGCTCCTGCGTAGTAGCTAGAGTTGTGCAAGTCAGATAGAAAAAGCTATAATCAAAACACAAAAAGAACTAAGTCAGGGCTTTGTTTCATTTGGTAATTTGTATCAAGTTCTTTGAGTTTGGCCATTAATTTGTGTTCCTTGTCCTTCCCTAACTTCTTGGGGTATTGCAGCTTTCTGAAATAAAATTCTTCTGGATATTTCAGAAGTCTCCATACATGCATCCAGTTCTGATAAGGTCTCAAGGATCTCCTGTACCACCTCTGGTTTATATAACAGATTATTATTTAGGGTCCAGTTAGGGATCCTTATCTTCTTTGTCAAAATGCTTGAGAGGTTTATTTTTAAAGTAATTTTCGAGTGATCTGGAAAGAATCTAGGTTCCACCGTTCATTTTATTTCACCTCTAACAAACATTTGTGAGATAAGAAAAAAGTCAAGGCATGACCAAGAATGATGACATTTTGAATATGTGTATATATTATTTTTTTGAATGTCTTCTCCAAACGAGATGGGGTAAAACTGCCTTTTTTAAGGAGCTATCCAACAGCTCTGATGTGGTTAACTTACTTGTTGAGTCATAAGACAAAAAAAAAATAGTGAAAGATCAAACCCAGCAATGACAAATGAAGCCAGAACTTTCAACTGACCTGATTTTGCCTCATATTTTTCCCCTGTGCCTTGTAAAATTTTAGATTTCTGGGTATATTCTCACACGATTACAGTCAATCAGTAAAGCTAGACAGTAGATATTTATACTTATTCTTAATAAAATGTAGTGATGCAAAATCTGTTGCTTTATTAAATTTCTAAGAGAATTACAGTAATATTAAAAAAATCCCTGATTTGGGACGTTGGTCTTGCATTATTTTTGGTTTTGTTTCCTTTTCGTGTGCAAAGAATCTAAGAGTTCTTTGTAAAACTTGTTAAAACTTCCCACCATTAATGAACTAGGTCACTTTTATCAGACCAAATTCATTTACTCATTAAATTTGCCTACACAAAATCAGACAAGAAGAACCTCTAGAGTAAGGTAATTTTATTCAGCTTAACTCTAGATATGAAAATTCATTAAATGAATTTTGCCTACAGCAAACCATGTTTTTAGTACAATATTAATGCCCACTATGTTTTAAATCAATAGGGATCAGGTCTAATATAGTTGAAGTGAAGTGCAGTGTTGATACAATCAGGGGGAATGTGCCATCTCTCAGTAACAGTTTAAGGAATAAGTAAAAAGTTCAGATTATTAAACCTGTTTGCGGCACATCGAGCAACAGTACCAAGTAACGTACCTGATGGTTATAATTTACTGGCATAATTTACTGGCATGGAGTACAAAACAAGCATCATCCACATTACAAAAAAAATCTAAATCCTATGTTTACATCTTGCAAAGGTATTAGTATGCTCTACACAAAAGCAGTTAGTACTTGGTGTTATGATTCAGAAAATTCTACACTGATTGTAAACTGGGTGTCATACTTGAATTCAGTTTTGACATGTAGAAGTTACAAAATGAACTGATGCATGTTAATAGTGGGTATAATGAAAATGTACTAAAACTAAATGTTAAAAATGCAACACAGTTGTATCTGACAAACAAACCCTCCACTCAGTTACAGTATAGAAAACACCAACACTCCAAAGTGAAGATATTGTAAGAGATCTTGGCGCATGGACAGATAACTCTCCTTTGAGCATTATGTTGCAACAGTGATCAGGAAATCCTTCTTTCTGGTACCTGTGATCAAAAAAGGGTATTTTCCCTTGGTCAAAAGAAGTCCTGAACCCTGTATTTCGTGTACTGATCAGACCCATCATAGAATGCAATGCCCCCCCCCCTTTGGGTTGTAACTTAGTAAACATATCAGGCAGTTTGAGACCCCCAAAAGATTCTTGGCAAAAAAAAAAAATCGTGGGACTGAAGTACCTGACCTATAAAGACAGGCTGAAGGCCTTGTTACTGTATTCAGCGTCCAACAGACTCCTTAGAGGAGATCTTTGCCTTTCTTTCCAGGCCATTAGGGATCCAGCAGCCCAAGACTTATGTCTCCACAAATCAACTGTTCTGCGAACACTAGAACCAGAGATCTGAACCTGCTTCAGCAAATAAATCACAGTGGCAAGACTTATTTTTCACACATCAGCTTCCCCTTCTCTGGAATAAACTTTCTCCGCAGATCAGACAATAGGATACATTACTTTACTTTAAAAAAAAAGGATAAAATGATTGGATCAATATTCTTAAATTCACCACCAGTATGACTGTCCTATTAATCCTTGAAAAAGGGAGTAATGTCTAAGGGTAGGTACTGGAAAGGCATAAATTGTGATATGGCCCAGTTAGTTGCCTTATGCATTCTATAGTTCTTGGATACTATATGAATAATAGAGATCCATATTACTTTTTCATCTTTGTACACTTGCTCTAGACTAATAGATGTATGTATATTCTTTGAATCTTTAACTGTATAGATACAACATGTAGATCATTCTGTTGCATTCATATTCCACATAAAGTACAGTTGCATAAGGCCTACTTACCTGTAACGGCAGATGTTCAATTATTTCACTGCCTCAGTGGCACTTTGGGTCATCTGCCATGGTAACCCAGTACTGTCCAGCGTTCAAAAGCTCAAACTCCCCTTCCCTCTCTCTTCCTGTGACAGATGATTGGCAAAGCATTCCCTGAGAGGAAAGCCTTCAGCTGTCACAGGATGTGAGTGCTTAGGCTTTTTTCCTTCACAAAGAACGAGAGGAAAGTACCAGAAGCCAGAATCATGTAGCAAGAGTTAATTTGCACCCAATCACAATAACATATAAAAAAATAAAATCCAACAACTGAATCAAAGAGGTTGAAACCCACCTCAACTATGCACAGTATGGGGGATGACAGGTGACTGCTGCCACTGAAGCAGTGAAGAATTTGAATATCTACTGTTACAGGTAAGTAGGACTTACACAACTGTACTATGTTCATCACTGCCAATGCCTCAGTGGCATTTTGGGTAGATTCACAAAGCTTACCCTACCTAGGAGGTAGAAGGATAAGAATCCAGGAGCCCTTAGAGAACGACCCTTGCAAAGCCTGCTCGAGAGTTTGAAAAAGAATCCGGTTTGTAGCACTTTATAAAAGTATGAACAGAAGATCCGATTGCTCCTCCAGAACGCTTCTAGAATCCACCCCTTTCCAATATAACACTGAAGAGGATGATGCTCTAGAGGAATAAACTTTAAACTTGCCTGGAAGGGATTTACCATGGTAGCAGTAACAGAAAATGATAGCAGCGACAACCATAATGGAATAGGTTGCTTAGAGACACAGACAGGTTGACCTTTCTTAATGCCCTCGAAAAGCAAACAGCTGTTCATCATTCCCAAAGGGTGTTGTTCTGTCAGTGTAGTATCTGACCTGCCTGTGCACATCCAAAATGTGTATAATATTTTCTTCATTGTTTTACTGGTTTAGGACAGAATACTGGGAGACTGATGGCTTGATTCGAGGTAAACAGACAAACAACTTTAGACATAAATAATGAATTATTGCATAACACAAATCCATCATTGTGAAAAATCAGATAGTGTTGGCCCACCATACGAGGTGCAGCTTAGAGACTCACCTTGCAGATGTCAGAGCAATAAGTAAACAGTCTTTCAGGTAATGAACTGTAAATCAGCCTGGGAGTAGGTAAGGTCAACTTTTCAAAAACAAAGTAGAGATCTCAGGGAGGAGGAATTTGCTTTCATGGGGGTATCAGAGGCATCAGCCCTTTCATAAACTGTTTTAATAAAAAAAAAAAGATGAAAGAGGGGATCCATGGGCAGTGAAGCAAAGACAGCTACAGAATGCACTTGATAAAAGCTTACGACAAACCATCTCTAAGTAGCTCACACAAATATTTCAAAACCAAAGAGGTCAAAAACCTTTTGGGACCTCTGTTATTGGCTAGGCACTACCTAGAAAAGTCTGCCACTTGTAAACGTAAGATTTTCTAGTTGCAGGTTTTCTTGCCTCCTTAAACACCTGCTGCAAATCCTCATGGAACAAGTGCCGAAAATTTATTGAGACAGAATTAACCAGGCTGTCAGTTGTAATTGCACTAAATTGGGCTGTGCCATTCACTCCTGATGCTGTGTGAGCAGAGAGAGTCTGAGAGGAAGTTTGTGGCAATTGCCCTTGGGCAATTCCATGAACAAGGGAGAACCAAGTTTACCTGGGCCAAAAGGGGGTCACCACAATGACCTTTGGTAATTCTTTCTGAATCTTTAGAAGTACTTTGTAATCACTGAAAAAAGTGGAAATGCACAAAACATTTCTGACCACAGCAATGATAGAGCATCTGTCTTCCAAGGATGGCTGCAAGGACATCTTGAAAGTAATTTTTTCAGATGCCTGTTTTCAAACAGCTATA
Organism: Protopterus annectens; assembly: GCF_019279795.1. Classification (NCBI taxonomy): domain Eukaryota; kingdom Metazoa; phylum Chordata; order Ceratodontiformes; family Protopteridae; genus Protopterus; species Protopterus annectens. The sequence continues at coordinate 1,107,595,588 of NC_056733.1, forward strand.
GTTGAGGTGTTCTCCACATCTGGATCAAGTTTTGGAAGACTTCTATAAGTAGCTTCCACTCGTGAGGATCTGTCCAGGATCTGCTTTTTCTGTCTGCCACTGTGTTTTGCTCCAGTGGTACGTATGAGGCCTGAAGAGTTAGGGAATGCTGTAACCTTGTGCCTCCTTGCTTGCTCAGGTACCACATCATGGTAGTGTTTATCTGTGATGAACAGAACAGGACCCAGAGTCCATAAGTGGTGAAGAACTTTTAAGGCACGAATCACTAAAATCATCTCTTTCATAGTTTTGTGCTTTGGTGTGTTCTGAGGAAAATTTGAGATCTGATATCAAAAACACAGAGTAGAGTCATACATACAGTAATGCTGAAAAAAATCCAAGTTATGCAATATCTTCCTGTCAAAAATATGAAAATAAAACAGAGTAACAACAGTAAAGACAGGCTGCTAGTGTCTAGCAGCACATATACACACTGTACGTCTGAAATACTGAAAGTTTCCTCAGAAACAGTAAAAATGAGCATTTGTCAAAGACAGAAAAAAAAAGCACTGCTACAAGCAGAACTTCCCACAGGAATTAATGTAAACACTGACGGACATAAAATATTACTATTTTTTTTTTAAACAAACAAACGCAGAAAGAGAATAATAAATCTAATAATATAATAAATTCATGAATGAGGCTTATCTATGTCATAAGATTGAAGAATCAGCAATGAATCCTGTGAAGAATCAGAGGACTTTCTTCTTTGTAATGCAGGAAAAGACTGAACACACACTCCCTGTCACAACTGAAGGCTTCCCACTGAAGATATGCTCAGCCAATCAGCTGTCACAAAAAGAAAAAGGGAAGGGAATATGAGCTTTTGAAACTGGCCAGTACTGGGTTACCTTGGGAGATTAACACAAAAATACCACTGAGGCAGTGAAATTGGTAAAGTTCTGCACAATTAATAATATATGTTATACATACACATACGTGCATACAGTGGATATAAAAAGTGTACACACCCCTGTTAAAATGCCAAGTTTTTTATATAAAAAATGAGACCACAATAAATTATTTCAAAACTTTTTCCATCTTTAATGTGACCTATAGCCTGTACAATTCAATTGAAAATCAAACAAATCTGTTGGGGGAAAAATATAAAAAATAAAAAGCATACGATAAGCTGGTTGCATAAGTGTGCACACCCTTACACTAACAGTTTGTTGAAGCACCTTTGGATTTAATTATAACATTCAGTCTTCTTGGGTAAGAGTCTATCAGCATGGAAAATCTTGACTTGGCAATATTTGCCCACTCTTCCTTGCAAAAGTGCTCCAAATTTGTCAGATTGGGAGGGCATCTCTTGTGCACAGCCCTCTTCAGGTCACCCCACAGATTTTCTATTGGATTTAGGTCTGGGCTCTGGCTGGGCCATTCCAAAACTTTAATTTTCTTCTGGTGAAGCCATTCTTTTGTTGATTTGGATATATGCTTGGGGTCACTGTCGTGCTGAAAGGTGAAATTCCTCTTCATCTTCAGCTTTCTAGCAGACACCTGAAGGCTTTGGGCCAAAAGTGACTGGTATTTGGAAATGTTCATAATTTCCTCCACCTTGGCTAAAGCCACAGTTCCAGTTGAAGAAAAGCAACCCCCAAAGCATGATACTGCCACCACCATGCTTCACCGTGGGGATGGTGTTCTTTTGGTGAAGCAAAGTGTTGTTTTTGCGCCAAACGTACCTTTTGGAATTGTGGGTGAAGAGTTCAACTTTGGTCTCATCAGACCATAACACATTTTCCCACATGCTTTTGGCAGACGATGCATTATTTTGCAAATTTTAGCCAGGCCTGGATATTTTTCTGGTAAGAAAAGGCTTCCATCTTGCAACCCTACCCAACAGTCCAGACATATGGAGAATACAGAAGATTGTTGTCACATGTAGTACATAACCAGTACTTGCCAGAAATTCCTACAGCTCCTTCAGTGTTGCTGTAGGTCTCTTGCCAGCATCCCTGAACAGTTTTCATCTTGTCTTTTTATCAATTTTGGAGGGACGTCCAGTTCTTTGCAACGTCACTGTTATCCCAGATTTTCTCCACTTTCTAATGACTGTCTTCTCTGTGTTCCATGGTACATCCAATGCTGTGGAAATTTATTTGTACACTTCTCCTGACTGACACCTTTTCAACAATGAAATCCCTTTGATGCTTTCTAAGCTCTCTGCAAATCATGGCTTTTGCTGTAGCAGGAAACAGAGCAAATGTCTGGCAAATCCTAATAGGACAGCTAAACTTTATTTGGGGTTAATCAGAGCCTCTATTTGATGGCAGGTGTATACCCAAGAAGAATGAATGCTGTAATTAAATCAAAAGGTGCTTCAATAAAGTATTACTTTAAGGGTGTGCACACTTAATGCAACCAGCTTATTGTACGTTTTTTATTTTTTCCCCTAACATATTTGTTTTTCAATTGAATTGTAAAGATTATATGTCACATTAAAGGTGGGAAAAGTTTGAAATTATTTATTGTGGTCTCATTTTTTATATCACAAAAATCTGGCATTTTAAAAAGGATGTGTACACTTTTTATATCCACTGCATATGGTTACTCTGTTGTTCCGTCAGTACTCAGCCTGCTGACATGGTGGTCAGGTGGGGTCTTGTACAGTATTATGTTTAACTATAGCGGGATAGGTTCTGACTGGTTTCACTTCAGTTGTGGTTGCATGACTCTGCTGTAGAATATGTAAGTGGAGATAGAATATATAAATAAATAAGGGGACTTGGAGCCCCCACATAAGAGTTTCTTTTATATCCAATATGATACAGTTAACTCTCTTGCTATTAAAATACTGACTGCTTGCTATATAAAGCCTTTCTGTGTTGGAGCTTGAGAAGTTAAATTCATTTCGAAAAGCTATTGGGAGTAACAATCAAATACTATAAACTGACTGCTTGCTTTAGTTGTTTAAAGTGCTATTTCTTTTAGACAGCCAAACACATTATCATGTTGGTTAGAGACTTCCCACAGAAACTGGTGCAATTACGCTATTAAAATGGTGTATTAAAGGACAGTTACAGCCCTGTTAGCTAGAAAAATCAGCCTGTCAGTGATGGGGAGTGTGTGCACAGGACAACAGAGGAATGTGCCACAGCAAAAGGAAAGATATTCCAGAATAACTTGAAGCTTGGACATCTTCCGATGGAAATTTAGAAAGATGATGTGTGACCAAAATTGCCCTCTCCATTGTCTGACTAAGAAAAAAAGTCCTTCATATATTTCTTGGAAGCTTTAGCCTTACATAAAAATTTGCACCAGTATTTTTCCTTCTGTTTAATAAAACTACATTGCTTTGTGAACTGCTAGTCACAGGTGCATTAATAAATACCACTATATATATGTATATAAATATATATTACACACACATCAATGACGATACATAGGTTCATAGGTTGGTAGTAGGCTATCGGCCCTAGGGCCTAAACAAGCCTAGCTATAACAATTCCTTGAATATTACTTCCCACAATACTTACTTCCCTGGACCCCTGTCTAGCAAGGTGACTGACGTTATCCCCGGGGTGAATTTCCTATCTCCCATTCAATCATCAAGGCTCCTTTTGAATAGCGTCAAGGATGCGCTCTGCTTCACATGTATGGCAGTCTATTCCAGAGTATGGGGAGTCTCTGGATCAGGAACCTATCTCTCTAGCATGTTCTGTTCATTGTGATGACAAGGTTTAGATCCCTGGAGCGTGTGGCTCTGAGAGATTGGGAATTCTTTAAGTGCAGCATGTCCAACAGCTCAGGGTTTGACATGGCCTTGTTTGTTAAGCAGAGATTGCCTTTGAGTAGACGATATGCCACAGAGTTTAGCTGGAGTTTTTTTATACGGTCAGTATACGGCATCTGCTTTAGGCCTGTGATTCTTTTAGTGAGGTATTTCTGCGGCCTTTCCAGCTGTTGCAGATGTCCTGTGGGGTACAAATGGGGAGTTATACTCTATAATGGGTCTAATGAGGGATGAGTATAGTGGGACAATGACCTCCTTTTTTCTGGATGAAAAGCCCTTAGTGATGAGGTGTGCCACATAGAAGGATTTCCTGACTGTTGTGGTGATATGGTTATCGAAGGTGAGACCACTGTCCACCTGTGTCCCTAAGTCTCTCATCACACTTTGTGTTTAGTGTATTGCCACCTATGTGGTAATTCATGGGTGCATGTTTTTTTCCAAAGGACATAACTATACATTTCTTGACATTAAATTTGAGCCCATGGCTCTGGCACTAAGTATCTGTTTCTGTAAGGCCCTTCTGTAGAATATCCATATCATTTGGGGATCCAGTATTGGCTCCCAGTTTGCAGTCATCGGCGAACTTTGTTAGCCAGAGTCCCTGTACTACAGAGAAGTAGATACCAAACAAGAGCGGTCCCAGGATTGAACCCTGAGGTACTCCACTTGTCTAGAGCTGGATTTGGAGTCGGCTACTTTGACAGTCTAGGTTCTGTCAGTAAGCCAGTTGGCAACCCATTGAGCGATGTAGGGATTTATGCCCAGCTTAGTAAGTTTATCTATGATTCCAGAGTGGGAGATGGTGTTGAAGGCCTTGGCGAGGTCCAGATAGGCTGTGTGGACCACCTTACCCTCATCCGCAGCTCTGGAGACTGATTTGAAGAAGTCAATCAGGTTCAGGAGACAAGATCGGCCCTTCACGAACCCAAACTGGGTGGGGTCCAGTGTTTGAAGGTTGCTAAATGTCTTTGTTTATAAGTTCCATGATAATGCGTTCCATGCTCTTGCAGATCAGGCTCGTCAGACTGATGGGAGAGTGGTTCCAGGGATCCAAGGTGGATCCCCCCTTGTGGAGTGGGATAACTGTAGCTGTGCACCACTCAGTGGGCACAAAGCCTGAGGTGAGGCTATGATTAAACATGAGACTTAGGTGAGGTGCCAGTTCATTTTGTAGTTCATGTAATATACAACCCCGGATGTTATCGGGTCCTATGGATGCTGCACCCTTAGCTTTGGGGAGTGCAGTTTCAACCTGTGTGGCCGTGATTACTGGAATTTGACAAACTTTTGATATTGAGATGGGCCCTTTAGGGGGTGAGAGGGGGGTGAAGTTTGCACTAAATCGATCTGCCAGGATACTGGCAATATCCTTGGGATCAGTATATTTAATACCATTCTATTGTAGCTCACAGCATATCTGAGCATTGCCATTTAGATTCTTGACATAACTATAGAATGCCTTGTGGTTGTCTTTGGAATTTTTGGTAATTTTATTTTCGTAACTAGCTTTGGAGGATTTTATGAGGGATCTCAGCTTCTTACTGAGGCTGGAAAGGGAGCTTGTTGCATCCTGGAATTTCCTCTTTTCTGTAACAGTTCTTTCTTCTGTTGTATAATTTGTTTATGGCAGGGGACCACCAGATTGGCTTCCTTTTTTTGAAGGAGAGCATCTTGGTTCTATTTGGGGTGGCACGATTCATGCACGAGTGGATGCACTCGTACAGTGCCTTAGTGTAGGATTTAGCAGTCGAACTTTCATCTCCCATCTGCATGGGTGTCATGAAGTTTGTCACTTCTGACTTGAGTAGCATGAAGTTGGCTTTGAAGAAGTTTTTTACGGAGGTTTCCTTACTGGGGGGTGGGGGTGGGATGTGGATCTCAAGGGTGATTTGCTTATGGTCAAACCTGACCAATGAGGGGGTGACCACTGGTGTGGAGCACCTATCTCCCATGTTGGTAATGACCAGGTGCAGGATACTGGAGCCCCTGGTGGGACAATGGATTAGTTGATCCAAGGCGTTGGAATTTATAAATTCCAAGAACTGTTGGGAAAAGGTGTTGGTACCCGAGTAGTTTTCCCAGTTAATAGGGTGGTTGAAATCACCCAGTATTAGGGTGTTTGGGTGTATCTTAATATTGTCTGGTACGTTTAAAAAGGTGTAGTGAGAATCTTGGGGCATGGTGGGGGATCTGTAGCAAGCTACAATTTGGATTGCAGTCTTACCTAGTGTTAGTTGAAACTGGAGAATTTCAGATGCATTGTGTTGGGTAACTAGCCTGGAGGTGTGAATATCCTTGGTGAATATGAACACTCCTCCACCTTTAGTGTTTTGGTCTTGGTTTTGTGGCCGAAAAGTGTGGTAAGAGTTGTAGCCTGGTATTGCAGGGGTGCTCTCTGGAGCCTTGAACCAGGTCTCAGTTACTGCACAGATATCAATGTTCTCCATTTTTAGGAGTGCCTCGAGAGAGTGCATTTTGAGGTTTAGACTTCTAGCATTGAGTAGCATTACCTTCAGATTTTGCATGCTTGTATCCGTTACGGTGGTGGTTTTGCCCTTTGAACCTTGCCTAAAAAAGGCACTATAGGGGTGGTGAAAGCTTTAGCCAGTAACCTGAATCCCAGAGGTGACAGGTGCAGACCATCTCTGGCAAAGCATCGTGGTTTGTCGATCATGTCGTCCCAGGCAGAAAGATACTGGATCCCCTTTGAATGACGCCAGAAGTTTAGCCAATTTTTGAAGTCAATCATTTTACCCTTATATTGTGGTATCATTCTGGGTGAAGGCAGGATGCTACTCAGTGCTAGGGTCATACCTGCCTGGGCCACATGATCCGAGAGCTCTTCCATGTCTTTCTTCATGTAGTCCAGGGAGGTACGTCTCAAGTCATTCACTCCAACGTGGACAATGACAAAGTCGTATTTGTACTTGTTGTGGAGTGACTTGAGTGCGTGCATTATATGGCAGATCCTGGCACCTGACAGACAGCTGACTGTAATTTTCTCCTTGTTCAGCCTGGTGAGTGGGACATTAGTGTGCCTGACTATAGAGTCACCTATGACTAAAGTGTTGGGTACACTGTCTTGCCTTAGGGGCTGTTGTTGAGTGGCACATTGGTGTTGTGAGCTATGTGTCACTTTGGTTGTGACTGGTGTTTGTTTGCATTTCAGCTTCGGAGGTCCTTGTTGCTTGGGCAGGTTAATGTTAAGGGCCTCTGCATATATGGGCTTAGTGTTGCTATGTGTGTGTGTTAATGGTGTGGGTTTTTGAAGGTCTATGTGTTGCTTGAGGTGTAGTGCAGGTGTTAACCTTCTCCTCTTAACTGTCTAGCACAATCTTGGCTGGAGACAGCTTTACTTCCAGTTTGGCTATGTAAGTGCATCTCTAGCAGGTTGTAGTGTTGGGTGGTAGGAGGAGAGGGTTGTCTGTGTACATGAGGCAGTTGCTGCATTGCCCCAGTATGCCCAGATTCACCAGGTGAACAGGAGAAATCACCGGAAGCTGACCCTTGGACATGCCTATTTTGGTGCTTTTTTGTAAAGTACAAGAGCTGTTTTCCTTCACCTTTGCAAGGTACTTTGCAATTATAGGCTGTTTAGTGCCTACGATTTATTGCTCCTTATTAACAAGGAGAGTTGAGTGCTTGTATCAGTTTAAGGCTTCCTAGTGCTTTCCAGCAGGTACTAAAGCAAATGCTAGTCACAGGGGTTCAGATTTTAGTGCTACAACTGAGAAACCAGCTACTTCTAAGGGAAAATTTGAAGAGCAGACTTTCTGGCACCTGGAATAGTTTAACCGTGGCCCGGCGGTGCTGCACGATGCGATAATTGCACAAGCACGTGCGTTTATTTAAGCCAGAAAGTTGAAAGGGATAGAAATCAGCCCAAAATGGCAAAAATTACTATTTCGGAGCTGGAAACCACTCCTCTACTGTTAGATAGGCAGTACAATGCTCACCACTCCCACTGGTAAGCAGTAGGACTTCCCACAGCAAGGTCTGGATATCTGAACACAAAAAATAAAGTCCTGAAACCAGCAAAGCCTGGGATCTGGACTATACTAGCTAGGAAAGGAGGGAAACGAGCAAACAAGATAAGTTTTTTTTTTTTGGTTAAAACAGGCAAAACAATACCATAATACACTAAATAAACACAGAAAAGGCTAATGCACTTGAGTGTGTAGCCTGGGGTTGCCACTTTTTCAAATGGCCAAAGTGGGACATTTTCGCTACAAACATCAGATTTTACAGGCCGACGCATACCCACGGTCAGTACAAAGGATAGAACTTAACTTTTTTGTCTAAATACAAGCTTATTCTTGTAGCATTTTAGTTGCTTATTCTGTTTCTTATAACATTTAGGTATTTTAGATACAGAATAACTGTTTTATGCAACTATTACATAAAATATAGGAAATAATTTTGTCCTAAAATCTCAGGACATTTGCCATTTTTTAAATTTTTTGGCAGGACATAACTGCCCAAAGAGGGACTGTCCCTTGCAAGTGGGACAGGTGGTAACCCTAGTGTAGCCCTAAACAGTAAATACAATTAAAATCTACAAAATTAGCAATTTAAAACTTTTTAAATGAAGCAAGAGAAATGCACAACTGAAAAACAATTTAAGAGGCACTAATACAGTAGAATAAGTAGCTAGTCTACATATTCAGAAAAGTCTATATATACAGAAAAGCAGCTAAAACGCACTAAAACAATTCAGATGCAGTGCAACCTAGATCACTTGAGTTGTAGCAATATTAAGGCAAATACAGTTTTAATAAATGCACTAAAATATACTCTATATTTCCAAAATGTTTGAGAAGCACAGTCAGAACACAAGGATATTCAGCAATTTTTTTTAAGAAAGGGAGAAAGGAAGAATAGAAAGAAATTCTCTCCATGTTAGGTAGAATGAGATAACGACACTAGACTGGGAGGAGTGTCCAAGATCCAATTTAGAGTAGGGGCGGGCAACTGCAAGGCCAGCAGGTATAAAGACAAGATGCCAATAGGAAGGATGGGTGGGAGAAAACACTACAGAAATGTGTACCACAAGTGAGCCAACAGCTATGAAATACATTACAAGTATGGAGTATACAATAAAATTGCTATAAATATCTAAAATAAACCGTAACTACTACAAATAAGCAAAAAAAAAAAAACAGGCTACTTATTGCTATATATCACACATCAGCTGCTCCTCCTCAGATAGCTGTGTGTGTAATGGCTGAAACACTCAAGTTAACTTCTTAGTAGAAAGTTGAAACCTGAAACAACTTTAAAAAATGTTCAAAAGACAAATTATATATATATATATATATATATATATATATATATATATATATATATATATATATATATTTATATACACACATACACACACGCATACAAACATCTATAAATATTCATACACTTTAATATGTGCGTGTACCTTCTTTTTGCTGAATTCACATTCAGATGACCAGAATGCAGTGTTGTGGAATACAGTAAGTACATATAAGGGTAAATGCACATTTATTGATGTGACTGCCAGCATTCCTGAGACAGGATCGTAGGCTCAAGTAAAATGTTTATAAGCGGACATAAGGCAGGTGAAGGAGCCAGGTAATGATGTGGTTGTATAAAGTATGCCAATTCTCTGAGACTGCACAACAGACAGTATTTAGAATATGTCCTTTTTGTGATATTGGGGAAACTCAGATTTGGTATTTATAAAGTAACTGTGTAGGATTTTTTGGGACATGTATACAATTGCAATAAAGTAGTATTTACTGCTGGTAATTGAGTATTTGTATTTTACTATTATGTATATTCAGTTTTAGTTGCTGTCACTCTTTTGTGTTCAGTGATTTGGTCGCCGCTTTGTACACTTGATCTTTAAGATAAAATCATAAAGGCTACTGGTTTGACTATGGCATGCAGTTATCATGTGCCACTGTTTTTGGTCATTTCTGTCGGTGGTGACAGTGGTTGCACTATATTATAGCTGAACTGACTATAATTTTCTTAAGGAAGTTTCCTCTTTCTCTGTGGTCATGTGATAGAGGGGTTAGTGTATTTAATTTCTGGGGCTAAAGAGGCAGAGCCCCCACTTTGGCGGTTGTGGACGTCAAAGCCCATCACATAAAAGCCAAGTTTTCAGTTGATTTATGGGACAACAAACGCAATGACTTTTGTTTATATTTTCTATCAGTTGTCATATCTTTTTTTGTTTTGATTACAGCGATCGCCAATGAACTTGTTTTATGCATTTTCTGTTGGTTAAAGTTCATTTGCAATTTTAATATATATATATATATATATATATATATATATATATATATATATATATATATATATATATAGATCTACCTTACACTATTTAGAACGACGAGACCACAAGACCAACGGAGCAGATAACTGACAACTTGTAATCCCGACAGCAAAAACACTGACATGGGAAACGTGTGAGCGCGACTCGGTAAGTATGCAATAGTGACGGATTTAGAGTTAGGGTGCGGGTAAGGTGAGTGTGCGAAAGTGAGGTACTTAGGGTTAGGGTGCGGGTAAGGCAAGTGTGCGATAGTGGGGGACTTAGGGTTAGGGTGCAGGTAAGGTAAGTGTGCAATAGTGAGGGACTTGAGGGTTAGGGATGGATTAAGTGAGTTAGGGTGCGGGTAAGTGTGCGACAGTGAGGGACTTGAGGGTTAGGGGCGGATTAAGTGAGTTAGGGTGCGGGTAAGGTAAGTCTGCGATAGTGACGGACCTTAGGGTTAGGGTTTGGGTTAAGGTTAGTGCATAGATAATTGTGTGTAAGGTGTAGTGTAAGTTTTTAGGTTGTTGGTGTGCTTGTGTTGTTTGGAACAGCAAACTTTTTGTTTTGTTAACTGTCGGGATTGTGGTTTGTCGGGCATGTGAACTTTCGTGTTTTTGCAGTTTAGTTCAGGTACAAGAGCTGTTTTCCTTCACCTTTGCAAGGTACTTTGCAATTATAGGCTGTTTAGTGCTTACGATTGTATTGCTCCTTATTAACAAGGAGAGTTGAGTGCTTGTATCAGTTTAAAAGGCTTCCTAGTGCTTTCCAGCAGCTACTAAAGCAAATGCTAGTCACAGGAGTTTCAGATTTTAGTGCTACAATCTGAGAAACCAGCTACTTCTAAGGGAAGAATTGAAGAGCAGACTTTCTGGCACCTGGAATAGTTTAACCCGGTGGCTGGCCGGTGCTGCACGATCGCGATGAATTGCACAAGCTACGTGCGTTTTAAGCCAGAAAAGTTGAGAAAGGATAGAAATCAGCCCAAAATGGCAAAATTACTATTTCGAGAACTGGAAACCACTCCTCTACTGTTAGATAGGCAGTACAATGCTCACCACTCCACTGGTAAGCAGTAGGACTTCCCACAGCAAAAGGTCTGGATAGCTCCTGAACACAAAAATAAAGTCCTAGAAACCAGCAAAGGCTGGGATCTGGACCATATACTAACTAGGAAAGGAGGAAACAAGCAAACAAGATAAGTTTTTTTTTTTTTTTTTTTTGGTTTTGAATTCAAAACAGGCAAAACAATACCATGCACACTAAATAAACACAGAAAGGGCTAATGCACTTGGAGTGTGTAGCCTGGGGTTGCCACTCTTTTCAAATGGCCAAAAGTAGGGACATTTTAAGCTACAAACATCAGATTTTACAGGCGGCAGCGCATACTTGACACCCACGGGTCAGTACAAGAAGGATAGAACTTAACTTTTTGTCTAAATACAAAGAAACTTATTCTTGTAGCATTTTAAGTTACTTATTCTGTGTTTCTTATAACATTTAGGTATATTTTAGATACAGAATAACTGTTTTCTATACAACTATTAGCATAAAATATAGGAAATAATTTTGTCCTAAAATCTCAGGACATTTGCCATTTTTAGCAATTTTTTGGCAGGGACACTGCTTAGAAAACTGCCCAAGAGGGACTGTCCCTTACTGAGAAGTGGGACAGGTGGTAACCTAGTAGGCCCCTAAACAGTAAATACAATTAAAATCTACTAAAATTAGCAATTTAAAACAACTTTTAAATGAAGCAAGAGAAGTGCACAACTGAAAAACAATTTAGAGGCACTAATTGATTACAATAGAATAAGTAGCTGTAGTCTACATATTCAGAAAAGTCTATATATACAGAAAAGCAGCAAAAACGCACTTTTCAAAACAATTCAGATGCAGTGCAACCTAGATCACTTGAGTTGTAGCTTAATAATAAAACAAATACAGTTTTAATAAATGCACTAAAATATACTCTATATTTCCAAAATGTTTGAGAAGCACAGTAGCCAGAACACAAGGATATTCAGCAATTTTTTAAGAAAGGGAGAAAGGAAGAACAGAAGGAAATTCTCCATGTCAGGGTAGGAATGAGATAACGACACTAGACTGGGAGGAGTGTCAAGATCCAATTTAGAGTAGGGGGGGCAGCAACTGCAAGGCCAGCAGGTATAAAGACAAGATGCCAATAGGAAGGATGGGTGGGAGAAAACACTACAGAAATGTGTACCACAAGTGAGCCAACAGCTATGAAATACATTACAAGTATGGAGTATACAATAAAATTGCTATAAATATCTAAAATAAACCGTAACTACTACAAATAAGCAAAAAAAAAAAAAAAAACAGGCTACTTATTGCTATATATCACACATCAGCTGCTCCTCCTCAGATAGCTGTGTGTGTAATGGCTGAAACACTCAAGTTAACTTCTTAGTAGAAAGTTGAAACCTGAAACAACTTTAAAAAATGTTCAAAAGACAAATTATATATATATATATATATATATATATATATATATATTTATATACACACATACACACACGCATACAAACATCTATAAATATTCATACACTTTAATATGTGCGTGTACCTTCTTTTTAACTGAATTCACATTCAGATGACCAGAATGCAGTGTTGTGGAATACAGTAAGTACATATAAGGGTAAATGCACATTTATTGATGTGACTGCCAGCATTCCCGAGACAGGATCGTAGGCTCAAGTAAAATGTTTGTAAGTGGACATAAGGCAGGTGAAGGAGCCAGGTAATGATGGTTGTATAAAGTATGCCAATTCTCTGAGACTGCACAACAGACAGTATTTAGAATATATCCTTTTGTGATATTGGGGAAACTCAGATTTGGTATTTATAAAGTAACTGTGTAGGATTTTTGGGACATGTATACAATTGCAATAAAGTAAGTATTTACTGCTGGTAATTGAGTATTTGTATTTACTATTATGTATATTCAGTTTAGTTGCTGTCACTCTTTTTGTGTTTAGTGATTTGAAATTGTACGCTTTGTACACTTGATCTTTAAGATAAAATCATAAAGGCTACTGGTTTGACTATGGCATGCAGTTATGTGCCACTGTTTTTGGTCATTTCTGTCGGTGGTGACAGTGGTTGCACTATATTATAGCTGAACTGACTATAATTTTCTTAAGGAAGTTTCCTCTTTCTCTGTGGTCATGTGATAGAGGGGTTAGTGTATTTAATTTCTGGGGCTAAAGAGGCAGAGCCCCCACTTTGGCGGGTGTGGACGTCAAAGCCCATCACATAAAAGCCAAGTTTTCAGTTGTTTTATGGGACAACAAACGCAATGACTTTTGTTTATATTTTCTATCAGTTGTCATATATTTTTTTGTTTTGATTACAGCGATCGCCAATGAACTTGTTTTATGCATTTTCTGTTGGTTAAAGTTCATTTGCAATTTTAATAGATATATATATATATATATATATATATATATATATATATATATATATATATATATATAGATTCATCCTACACAAACGACACTTCACAAGATAAACATTTAGAACAGCCGAGACCACAAGACCAACGGAGCAGATAACTGACAACTTGTAATCCCGACAGCAAAAACACTGACATGGGAAACGTGTGAGCGTGACTCGGTAAGTATGCAATAGTGACAGATTTAGAGTTAGGTGCAGGTAAGGTGAGTGTGCAGTGAGGTACTTAGGGTTAGGTGCGGTGGTGAACAGAAGTGTGCGATAGTGGGGACTTAGGGTTAGGGTGCAGGTAAGGTAAGTGTGCAATAGTGAGGACTTGAGGGTTAGGGATGGATTAAGTGAGTTAGGGTTAGGGTGCTGGTAATGTGCGACAGTGAGGGACTTGAGGGTTAGGGATTAAGTGAGTTAGGGTCGCGGGTAAGGTAAGTGTGCGATAGTAGCGGACCTTAGGGTTAGGGTTTGGGTTAAGGTTAGTGCATAGATAATTGTGTGTAAGGTGTAGTGTAGGATTTTTAGGTTGTTGGTGTGCTTGTGTTGTTGGAACAGCAAACTTTTGTTTTGTTAACTATCGGGATTGTGGTTTTGTAGGCATGTGAACTTTCGTGTTTTTGCAGTTTAGTTCTTGTGGTCACGTCGTTCTAAATGTCGATCTTGTGAAGTGTTGAGCTTGTAAGGTAGATCCATATATATCTATATATATATATATATATATATATATATATCTATATATATATATATATATATATATATATATATATATATATATATATATATATATATATATATATATATATATATATATATATATATATATATATATACGCACACACACATACATACATATATATGTATACGTATGCATGTGTGTATGTATATGTGTGTGTGTGTGTGTGTGTGTGTATATATATATATATATATATATATATATATATATATATATATATATGTATGCGTGTGTGTATCTAGCTAGATGGAGAGAGAGAATATATATGAGAGAGCGGGGCACAGCAGTGATCATAATAATCTAAAACTCCCACACTTTGACTTCTGACATACTTTGGTCAATGAAACAGATGGTCAAATGGTGTGTGAGATCAACAAATACTGGGGTTGGGGAATATACCCTTCCCTCAAGTATTTTGCCATCTTGTTAGCAGGGGGATGTGTTGGTACAGTTTGGCCCTCCCATGGGGGATGTAGGATGGCTTGCTCCCTCTGCAGAAAAAATGTTATATATATATATATATATATATATATATATATATATATATATGTAGATACAGATGTAGATACAGATGTATTTTTTTAAGAATTGTTCACATGCTCTAAGCCTGTATACCGATATACAGATGTTTACATTGCCCTTTGCAACATCTAGGTATTGCAATCATTTTCGTACAGCCATTATATATATATATATATATATATATATATATATATATATATATATATATAATCAATAGGCATAATGTTTAAGGTGTTTTCCTTGCAAACTCGAGCTCCAGGGTTTGATTCTCACCATGGGTCTTTGTCTTACTGTGGTTGGGGTTGGCATAATGGTTAAAGTAGTTACCTCAATAACATAATCCCAAGGCAGACAACAACGAAACAAAATCTCAGGCTATGACAATGGACTACAGGAGACCTCAGAAAATCACTCAGCAGTAACTTTATGGAACTAGTTAAGCACTTTAAATTTAGTAACTTCTTCAGAACTAGTTAAACGGAAAAAAAACTTCCATTTAAATAACAAAGCATTATCACATGACAAATGAACAACCAATCCATGCTTAAAAACTGTTAAAACAATTAAGTCCACATTACAATACTTTAAAATGCTTGAGTTTTAAAATAGGGTTAATAAAGCAAGTATCATTCAAACCTGGAGACCTTGTGGCATCTAAAATAAGCTGCCATTTCATCTCACAGGTTTCCTAATGACTATGATCCAATCCTGTGGATGCCGTTTCACTTTCTCAATAACGCAAAACCCAAATTTGCGTGTTCCATGGTCAGCAATGTGCTTATACAAAGTATTCATCATTTTACTTTTTTTTAATATCCAATAAATATTCATGAATATGATCCTTAAATTTTCTTGAAGTCTTACCAACATAATATACTGTACACACCAAACATTTGTCATGTGATAATGCTTTCTTTCTTATTTAAATGGAATAAATGAAGAAATGTCCATAGCCAGTAGTTACACCATAAGCTCCACACAGCAGGCAAATCCTGGTAGTTGAATACTATAAAATCTTTATTCATGTACTCCACAATTACATGGATTACATGAATAAAGGTTTTATAGTATTCAACTACCAAGATTTGCCTGTTGTGTGGAGCTTATGGTGTAACTACTGGCTATGGACGTTTCTTCATTTATTCTTGGTAACTTTCTTGATGTCCTTTACAAACGGATTCTTTTGAATTATTTAAATGGAAGGTTTTTTTTACCATTTAACTAGTTCTGATGATGTTCCTAAATTTAAAGGACAAGAGGGCCTAACTAGTTTAATAAAGTTACTGCTGAGTGATTTTCTGCGGTCTCCTATATTCCACTGTCATATTCTGAGATTTTGTTAAATTAAAGTAGTTACCTCACAAAGTAGTACAGGGTTTGATTCTCACATATCTCTATCTCTCTCTCTCCATGTGTGTGTGTGTTGATATAGCTTAATACTTGCCTACAAACGTGTTTGTGTGTATGTGTGCGCGCACGTGTGTTTATTCATATAGCTTAGTACTTGCCTACAATCCTACAGTGTGTGTGTGAGTGTATATATATATATATATATATATACCAATGGTTGAAACCGTTCCACAAAAGTCATAATACCAAATACTGGTACAGCAAGCACAAACACTGAAACTCTCTACCACTCTGAACCCAGGAACAAGCATTACCATGCCTCCTGAAGGGGAGTGGGCAACTTTGGACAGTGACTCAACAGGTAGTGCGCATGTCTTTGGTGCCAGAACATCAGAAGGCTGTGGGTTCTGTTCTCACCTTAGGTAATTGGATTATTTAGGGTTGGGAGAATGGCCTAATGGTTAAGGTGTTTACCTTATAGACACAAGGTGCAGGGTTTGATTCTCACATGGGGTAAATGACTAGGCTTAAAATGGCCCACAAGGGCAGTTAGCCTAGTAGTAACCTATGAACCTTATGTCAGTTTTCCAATGTATGACTCATGCAGGTAGACTCGACCACCTGTGTGTCGTGTATATTATTTATATATATATATATATATATATACACACACACACACACACACACACACACACACATATATATACACACACACACACACATGCCTATGTATACATGTACACACATCCATAGTAAATATATGTATTACATACAGAGATGTGCACATGTGCATGTATATTTTTCTTATCAAAGCAGCAGAGGTAACTATTACAGGAAAAAATACAGTTTTATTAACAAAACTAATGCAGACTCTTTGCTAGGGCAAGACAAAACAACAATTCTGGTCAATCATACAAGTTCTGCTATAGACCCAGTGTGATTTCAGACAGGGTCTTTCTGTTCAGATTAGTAGAAAATTTCAGGCTACTTTAGGTCCTTTCAGGTTGTCTTGTCCTTGCTACACTACACTCACTAGAACTACACAAACTCCACCCTCCTGCACTGACAGGCCAACTTCTCTGATTACCAGGACCGTAGCCCTCTTTTTCACTTACCACAAAACACGATGGTTGCTTGTTATCACCACTATGTGGGAACCTAACTAATACAAAAATGTGTTTGTATCCAAAAACTCTGTACTACACTATTTGCAATCATATTACTTAAAAGATGTTCAGTATTTACAAAACACTTCATGTACAAAGTTATTTACATCATTTGATGGTGTGAACTGACACTTTATGTTACTACACATAAAGGTATGTGGAGCAGAAAATGCAATAAGAAGATAGTTGAAAAGGATGCTAGTAATGATGCTGTGAGAACTAAAATGAGTGCATGTGAATTACATGTCCCACTCCAGACACACTTACATGTGAATTACATGTCCCACTCCAGACACACTTACATGTGAATTACATGTCCCACTCCAGACACACTTATGTGAATTACATGACCCACTCCAGACACACTTACATGTGAATTACATGTCCCACTCCAGACACACTTACATGTGAATTACATGTCCCACTCCAGACACACTTACATGTGAATTACATGTACCACTCCAGACACACTTACATGTGAATTACATGTACCACTCCAGACACACTTACATGTGAATTACATGTACCACTCCAGACACACTTACATGTGAATTACATGTCCCACTCCAGACACACTTACATGTGAATTACATGTCCCACTCCAGACACACTTACATGTGAATTACATGTCCCACTCCAGACACACTTACATGTGAATTACATGTCCCACTCCAGACACACTTACATGTGAATTACATGTCCCACTCCAGACACACTTACATGTGAATTACATGTCCCACTCCAGACACACTTACATGTGAATTACATGTCCCTCTCCAGACACACTTACATGTGAATTACATGTCCCACTCCAGACACACTTACATGTGAATTACATGTCCCACTCCAGACACACAAACTGTACTTGTTGGTTTACTGAATGATACTCTAACATGCAGCCGCAGTGGTCCAGTGGTTAGCATTGCCACCTCACAGCAAGAGGGTCTCTGTTTCGATTCTCAGCTGGGGTGCATTCTGTGCAGAGTCTGCATGTCCTCCCTGCAGTCACTCAGGCTTCCTCCCACATCCCAAAGACATGCTGTAGGTGGATTGGACACACTAAATTGGCCATAGGTGTGAGTGTGTGCATGTGTGTGCCTTCTGTGGAAGGCTGGCTGGCAACTCGACACAAGGAGAAGAAGAAGGTCACTCCATGATACTCTACATATGTCACACACATGCAGCAGTCATCTCATGTTGTCTTGGCCAGGAACTTAGATGATTTCCCAGTGACTAAAACATCGGGATACCACAGACCTAGGGCATAATTCAAGGTCTGTGATCAAGCTACACCTGGAAATTTCTGTAATGACTTAGTAGATATCGGTCTGCTAAGCATTTCACTGGATGTACATGCAAGTGTTTATTTGTACTGTTCCAACTGACCTACCTGATGTTAGTATTCATGAACAAAAACTAAATAAACAGCACATGTATGTACTAAAATAGCCACTGGCATCCTCCCAGTGTGAACCTTCAATCCTGTCTACTTGTACTGCACGCTGTAAAGAGTCAGTGTTGTCAAATGACAACTCTTCCTCAGTGACGAACATAAAAACCCCTTAAATAACCTTTTTCTCAGGCTTGCTTCAGAACTAATAGCCACTCCTCTGAACTTCTTTGTACCGGAATTTTGGACAAAGGCCCAGCATCATGTACAATCTGTAGACATACTAATTTACTTAAGTTAACAGAACCACATTTTCCATCAACATGAATTTTCAACATTAAGTATAAAACTCTAATTCAAATAACTGCCACTGCAGACAGATTTTAATCCTCAGCGATTTAAAATAAAATTAAAAAAATTATGAGGGATAGGGATACATTACAAGACAAAATCAGGGATACTTTGTAAAATCAGGGGCAGTTGAGAAACATACAAATAGCTATTTCCTGAATCATAACCCAGTTCCAGTAGTCAGACAAGATATGTTTTTTTTTTTCATCTTATGAATAATCAAGAGTTTTCTAAAGGTAAAACAAAACAAATGTAAAGCGGCACACATTATTAAAAGCAAAAGCAATGTCTCCAACTGTTAATGCCAGGGTATGAAAATCTCTGTTTACTGAAAGAGAGCAACTTGTTAAAGAAAGAAAGTATAATAATTTAATAATATATATAATTAAACATTTTAAACATTTGCTTCTTTCTTTTTATTTTGTATATGGGATTTAATTTCTGTACTGTACTGTGGAGCTTTTCTCCCTCTGACTCCTCTGAAAAGGGGCACTTGCCCAGCTGGGCCACTCCAGTTAACAAATGCAATAAACATACATACAAATGTACACACATATACATACATACATGTGTAGTGCATGCAGCACTGTGATTATACTCTGTAATTGGGGAAAAGACACGCTTGCTAAGCCCCTAATGTCAGAAAGGTGCAAGTTCCCCAACCACTGTTAAAGCCTAGTTTCACTCTGCCACATTAACAATGGTCAGCTGTCACCAAAGAATGTTAGGAAGTTGTTTAATCACTTTATTAGGACATTTTTTCTTTAAATGTCTGAATTATGTGTTTAGAGAGCTTCTCACTGACCTACTACAGTGTTGCTGTCCACATGGCAGAGTGAAGCAGGTAAAGCCCCATGCACTGCAAAGAATTGTATTGGGTTTCTTGAAATAATTTTTATTGGCATTCATATTTTGAACGCACAACAGCATGGTTAGGATTGGAGATCCAATCATAATCCTATTTATATGTATACACAAACTATATAATATATGCACATCTAACAGTACAACTAATAAATAACAGTATAATAAGAGAGCAAAATAAAAAAGTGACATTTTTATTTTCCATAAATCAGCTGTAAACACTGACCACAGTGGAAAGCGAAGTACAAATGTAATGATTCTAAAAGGAGTCAGGAAGAATTTTAAACCACGAAAACATGAGCTTCTTAGAAGGTAATATTTCCAGAAATTACATGTAACATGCTGGTTTACTAATATTCTCGTTACAAAGAATGAAAAGGTAGTTCTTACAGGTCGAATCCTCCCAAGTGCCAGTTCTGGTGAATTCTGTGTGCTGCTTCTGCCTTCCTGGGTGGAGCCTGTGAAGAGAGAGAAAAAGTGCAAGTGAGGACTTCTAGATACTCCACAGAAACTAGCAAATGGAATACCACTGCAATGCCAACAATCTGAGGAGTCGTGCTTCACAAATAATTAACAGCATTCACTAATAAATGGAAGCATTTTATGGTCTCGAACTACTAAGGAAACTTCAGGATGGCACTGTCACCGTAAGTCATGCTTATGCTGGTGTCCATACTTAGTGTTTAAACATCAGACATAATGTGAAACGTATGTTGCAAGCAAACTGTTCCAGTCAACAGACAAAATACAAGCGATAGCACTATTTTTTCTAGAGAGACAGCCAATTTGTCATCTCCACTCACTCAATTCCTGCACAGCAGCTAAATAAAAAATTTACCTTAGCCATCAAAACATAAATGATTCTCTCAATGAAGCTGGCACTTTATTATATACTGTGCTCTACATTCAGTCTAACCTCACTTCTTATAATGCAAGATATTGCAATGCACCCAAGGTATATACTGTATCTTGTTCCACACGTCCACTTGTACTTTTACATTACTTCATTTTTTGATACCTGTTTGATCCTATTCTAGGTAGCAGGAGAGCTGGAGTCTATTTTGACAGAGAACCAGGCATGAGCCATGATACCAATCCAGTGCATCACAGGACACACACATTTACACCAGTTCAACCGCTGGCATGACTTTGGGCCGCAGGAAAAAAAAAAAAAAAAAAAAAACAGGAAACCACATAAAAAACATGAACATGTGGAGTGCATGCATATGGTGCACAGAAGGCATCCCAGTTGGAATGTGAACTGAATGTTGTGAGGGTGCAATGTTAACATCTGCATCACTGTGCCACGCTGTACTTTTTACATATACATCTAAAAGACATATGGTCGTGACGGCATCATTGCCGGATGTTACAGGCAAATCCTGTTATATTTTTACCTTCCAAAGTGAATTTTAAATGCTTTCCTCTCAACATCATATGGCCAAGCCAGGCTCCTTTTTAAGTCAGTCTCTCACTTTTTCATGCACCATAATGTGTATTAACCCATGAAAGATTATTTATGTTAACTGATCAACTGGTAAGGTAGTTATAGGTGAGATAATTGGTTTACAGGATTTTTAAACTTTTAACTAAACCATCTAATTAATCAGTTAAACTATCATATTTTCCTGGAATCACTTTCCATCAGGAAGAGTCCTTTCCTCCAGTTCCCAGAGTTAGCAGACTGGTTGGAATGTTATGCCTAATAAACTCCACTATTTCCTTATCAGACAGTAGCTAAGATACTACAAATCATTCAGACATGCATCACCTACCCACTTAGCTAGGACTAATCATGCTTTTTTTGTCCTCCCACTTAATACCAATTCAAGAAAGTCACCTCCTTGTAGAAAGTTCAAAAAGTGATTTAAAATGCAACCAAATTCACATTCTTATAGATCTCATGGCAGTACCTCAATCTGTTTCATATTTTTTTTACCCTGCTTAGCCTTCAGTTCTGAAGGTTCAAGAAACGTTGTTTACATTCCAGTGTCTTATTCCAGCATTTCTAACCTTCCTTCCAAACTTTCTCTGACATTAAGATGAATGTCATCTTTGTCTAAATACCTTACCGGTGTGGCTGCTTAGATCCATGTTGCTGCGTGTACTTCCCTCACCCTTGTCTTAGATCCATGTTGCTGCGTGTACTTCCCTCACCCTTGTCTTAGATCCATGTTGCTGCGTGTACTTCCCTCACCCTTGTCTTAGATCCATGTTGCTGCGTGTACTTCCCTCACCCTTGTCTTAGATCCATGTTGCTGTGTGTACTTCCCTCACCCTTGTCTTAGATCCATGTTGCTGCGTGTACTTCCCTCACCCTTGTCTTAGATCCATGTTGCTGCGTACTTCCCTCACCCTTGTCTTAGATCCATGTTGCTGCGTGTTACTTCCCTCAACCCTTGTGCACCTGCAACAGCCTCTATTTCTCTCCTGTCTTAGGAAATTTCTAACACTGTTCTTCTTCTCAAACCTAGAAAGCCATCTCCTGTTTTTTAATGACATCTTCTACCACGGTCTTATCCATACTGTTAGCCATTTGCTGAATAATATGTCAATCTTTGACTTGAAAGTACACAAATATGCAATGACTCCCTTTGAAACATAGGTGAGACCTGTATATCTGGACAATAGGAGCTACCACTATAGCTTAACTCAAATGTCTCCTGTTTAGGTATGAACACACAGTACTAGATTTCCACTTTTGTGCAACACAGTTTCAGGACTAATCACTTATCATTACAGACTTCAGTACCGTTTCAATATTACAGTCATTTGCAAAGTTTAAGGTCCAGTAATTGATTCAGTTACTCATAGTCTATTATAAAAAAATGTTGATAATGTGACGTTACATCTACATTATGAATAATTCTGGCCTTCCCTGCAGTTAGACACACTTAAATTAGGCCCTCTGTATGCGTTGTCAGGTAATTTATACAAAGCTTTAAAGAGGTCAGTACGTGGCAAATGGCAATTAGTATTATAAGACAATGGATAAAAGATGGCTGTGTCATATCTAGACAACAATGCGACACAAAAGTTCACTGAATAAATGAAATCAGCTTGAGATGAGCCATCGATATATGTTGTTCTTCTTTCGGCTTTTTCCGGTTAGGGGTCACCACAGCGGAACTCTGGTCTGCTAATGATTGGCAGTAAGTTTTTTTTATGATGCCAAGGTGCCAGCCCAACGCCTAACCTTTAAACAAAGGCACGCCTATTCACGCATGTCTTTCGAAAGCCACTCGACCGTGGGGAGGACATGCAGACTCCACACAGAAGGCGCTCCAGACGAGAATCGAACGAGAGAACCTCTTGCTGTGAGGCGACAAAACTACCGCTACACCACCGCGGCTACATGAGCAATAGATATATAGTCCAGGTAAATCTTAAGAAAGAAAGACAACTGGTCACAAAGGATAATTATTCAATTATTGTTGGATGTGCCCAAAGAATGGCATGCAGCAACAGTGGTCCCACTCCACAAAGGTGGCGCCTCTACGGACCCTGGAAACTATCGCCCCATAAGCCTGACTAGCCTAGTCTGCAAGGCTATGGAGAGGATCATCATGGAACTCATAAACAAAGACATTGGGGATCTACAGACACTAGATCCTACCCAATTTGGCTTTGTCAAGGGCAGATCCTGCCTTTTGAACCTGGTTGACTTCTTCGAAACAGTCACCAAGGCCATAGATGAAGGGAAGGTAGTCCACACAGCCTATCTGGACCTCACAAAGGCATTTGACACAATACCCCATTCGGGCATCATAGATAAACTATCCAGCCTAAATATAAACCCCTATGTCACAAGATGGGTCGCAAACTGGCTCAAAGACAGAACCCACAGAGTCAGAGTTGCTGGAGCCATGTCAGACTCGAAACCGGTCACAAGTGGCATCCCACAAGGTTCTGTCCTGGGACCTCTCTTGTTCGGTATTTACTTTTCTGAGGTACAGGCCAACGTGGGAGGACTATGGCTCACCAAGTTCGCAGATGACTGCAAACTGGGCGCCATAATGGACTCTCCAGCTGACACAAACATCCTTCAAAAAGGTCTCGCTGAGACGGATAACTGGTGCCAGAGCCATGGTCTAAAGCTAAATGCCAAAAAGTGTATAGTTATAAATGCCAAAAAGTGTATAGTTATACCCTTTGGCAAAAACAATGTGCCCACAAATTACCACATAGGTGGTAACCCATTAAGTACAGAGAAAGTAATTAGGGATCTGGGGACCCAAGTTGATAGCAATATCTCCTTTGACAACCACATTGCCAAAGTGGTTAGAAAGACCTTCTACATAGCCCACCTCATCATGAAAGGATTCACATCTAGATCAAGAGAGGTAATCGTGCCCCTTTATTCATCCCTCATCAGGCCCATCATAGAATACAATGACCCCTTTGGGATGTACCTTACCCGACACCTGCAGCAATTAGAAAGACCCCAAAAGGACCTCACCAGGAGGATCAAGGGACTCAAACAGATGCCATATGCTGCTCGGTTAAAAAAACTCCAGCTCTACTCAGTTGCATACCGCCTACTTTGAGGCGATCTATGCCTGACATAAAGCTATGTCCAACCCAGAATTAATGGACATGCTCCACCTCAGTAAATCTAAATCCTTTAGTGCCACGCGCTCGAGGGACTTGAACCTCAGCACAGAAATAAATAGAACATGCTGGAGGGACAGATTCATAACCCAGAGGCTACCTTCGCTCTGGAATAGAATTCCAATTCATGTTAGGCAGAGCACCTCACTGACTCTCTTCAAGAAGAATCTTGATGAGTGGATGGGGGATCATAGGTTTGTCCCGGGGATTACTTCCGTGTCACTATTAGACAGAGGCACAGTAAACTAAACTTTAAAAAGGGCACAGTATACTCAAATCAAGGGGTGGCATAAACCAAACACAATCGGGCTAGGCTTGTAAATGCCCCAGGGCAGATAGCCTAGTATGAACCTATGAACGGAGTCCTCAGTTTCTGGGGAAAAAAAAAACTTAAGCAGAAATGTCATAAGGTTCAACAGAATTTATGGATGCTCCTTTGTAATTGATACAGCTGTATATTAAGAAAAACATAGCACTTAAAAGAACATGAGAGCTTTGCAACAGGATTTTTATGTGTGTATATATGGACTATGAATGGGTGGCCACGGTGGTGCAGTGGTTAGCATTGTCACCTCACAGCAAGAGGTTCTCCGGTTCGATCCTCAGCTGGGGTGCCTTCTGTGTGGAGTCTGCATGTCCTCCCTGTGGTTGCGTGGGTTTCCTCTGGGTGCTCTGGTTTCCTCCCACACCCCAAAGACATGCTGTAGGTGGATTGGACACTCTAAATTGGCCCTAAGCATGAGTGTGTGCATGTGTGTGCCTTCTGTCGAAGGTTGGGCGCCGGGCTGGCAACTCGACACCGTAAAACTCCACCGCCAATCATGAGCAGACAGATGATCTGCTGTGGAGACCCCTAACCGGTAAAAACCGAAAGAACAAGAAGATATATGGACTATGAATAAACTGTGATATAGTAAGGTTGAAGAAATTGTCATTAATACAGCTACTTAAATTCAATGCAAAATAATAAACTGGGATAGAGAGAGAATACGTGGATGGGAAAACAAAACTACAAACAGAAACCATATGGTCATACTGGAGAAATGAAACATAAGCAATCTGACGTCAAACAAGAGCACTAGTAAAATAAAATGCATGTGAAGCCCAAAATGGCAGTAAAAAAGTTATTGCATGTTTGTTGATATAACTGGTGGAATTCCACTCAACATATTCTCTAAATCTGGAAACCCTATCTCCACAAAGGCAGAAGGAAAAAGGAAGCCAAAACAAGGCAACAAGATTGGGCCTGGACCTGCACCAGAAACAACTAGAATAATCAATATGTTAAACTAATTTGAGGAAAGGCATCAAACAAGGATGTTCTCTATTCCAGACACCTACTGTTTTGTAGGTATAAGAAATATTAGCCTTAGTAATAAGAAATTTAATTATTTTATTTATTTGACATTTTTTTACCATGGTGGTCTGACTGAGTCTACAGAACCCGTTTTCAGCAAAGGCCCGGGGAGAAAAGCTCCACATACAGTACAATACAGGTACAGTGTAATCCAATGCAATAAAGATTACATTAGAAATACTATAGAAACTAAGTTGAAAGAACAAACTACGTTACAAGATGTTGCAATAAATTACTACACATCTTGACAATTCTATAGTTAAAACATTACAGATAATAGTCACTCATCATACGTGATGTAGATAGTGTCCAAAAAATAGTACGTAGGTAGTACAATGTGTGACATTGGCTGTTGTAGTACATGGAAAATAGAATGTTACTTTCAGTTAGGAAAATAGCAGCCAGAATGTTAGTGATGCAGACAGACAGTGAGAGAGTTAAGACTAGATACTTCTAGCTCTCGCTCTTACTACTACTTACACATTTTTTTTCCGTCATATTCCATACTAGTTAGCTCATGTTGCACTCAATTCCCATAATCCCTTATTACTGTTCTTTAATTTATTTATTAACTTCCAAAGTTCACACAACTTTATCTGTATATTTCCTTACTTCATGCCTAGTACCTTGGTTCAGCAATGTACTGACCTTAGTCTTACCATATTTCTGCTTAGTTTGTTGCCATACTACGTGAAAATTTCCATGTATGTATTGTATTTCTATCCATTCTATATATTCCTTTATTGCATGTTATGTAATTACTTCAGAAGTATGTATACTTAAAATGTGATCTGTGTTTATCTTTGTTCTTACTATTTGTTTACTTGTTTACTGAAAAAGGGCTTCTAAGTACCCAGACAGACTAACCCGGTTAACAAATGTAAAAATAAATATAAATAAATAAATAGAAGCAACACAGCCTGAGCAGTAGCTTAAGGATATGGTATAGAAACAGAGAAGGAGTTAGAAGAGCCTTAGGATCGTGCAGACTATGAGGGAGTGAAATGTGATAGAAGAGGAGGATGTGGAAGAAGAGGGAGAGATGAGCATTAGGCAGGCTTTATGCAGGAGCTGAGCCATGTATTTTTGAGATGATTTTTAAAGAGGCTTTGAAATGGGTTAGGCCAGGAATAAACCTGGTAGCTAGCGGGAGTGAATTCCAATGTATAGAGACAGAGTATGAACACAGAGAGTGACCGGGTTTTCTTGTGGGTTTTGAGATAACTAAGAGATTTGTGCCTTCTGATCATAGGGATCTATTTGGTGTGTAAGGTGCAATTAGACTGGCTAGTGCAGGGCAGGCAGTAGGCTTGAAAATAAGGTTGTGCAAGGTGGATAGCTGAATAAAGGCAAGCTGGTTGGGGAGTTCAAGCCAATTTAATTCTAGGAGTGGTTTACAGTGCTGTGTGTGATACTTAGAGTTTGTGACAAACTTTGTTGTAACACTTTTCCATCTTGCTTAGGGAAGAAGTTTGTACGTTAGTTAGGATAGGGGCCCCATAAAGAAGGGAGGGAAGTAAAAATGTTTTTGAAAGGGTAGTTTTGGTTGCTGCAGTAAATAAATATTTGTTTTTATATAACAGTCCCAGTTTTTGATGAGTTTTCTTTATCTTTTGCTGTATATGGGGGTCAAACAAAAGTTTATTGTCAATGGTTACGCCTAGAAGTTTGGTTTCCTAAACTATTTCTATGACAGTGTTGTCAGATGCAAGGATGTTAAAATGACCAGTGACAAGGGGAGGTGTTTCTGGGATGAAAGATTACTAGTTTTGTCTTGTTTGGATTAAGAAAGAGTTGGGCATTTCTTAGCCAGGATTTGACTGCAGTAAAGGACTGTTGAGTTTCTGAAAGTAGTTCCGGTAGTGAATGAGCAGTACAGATTATAGTGGAATTATCAGCATACTGAATGAGGGTCCCAGGGTGAGAGGCAGTCTGAAGGTTGTTAGTGAAAATGTTAAAGAGTAGGGGTCCTAGGATGGAGCCTTGAGGGACTCCAGTAGGGTTGTGGAGAAAGGGTGAGAGTTCACTGGACCATTTCACTGCTTGTTTACGATCCTTGACGTAGCTCTAAAACCATTTTACTGTGTCATGTGAGAAGCCCAAGTCAGACTGTGTGTTCAAAAGTAAGGAGTGAGACACTGTGTCAAACATTTCTGGAATAAATATAGGAGGAACTTATGCATCCAAAATAATGATATATGCAGATGATATAATGTTAATAATTACTAATCCAAATCAATTCTTTAAAAATAAGACAGTTTGAAATTATTTCAACCTACATTTTTAATAATAATAAGAGCAAATTTATAATTTTTAATAAAAGTCAAACTATTAAAACAAATACAGAATATAAACTAGAAGGAGACTAGTGAGTAAGAATATTTGGGAATAACAATAAAAACTGGAATGAAACAAGAGATATGAATTATAATGGTATTTGAGACAAGATAAATATACTATTAATAAATGGGATAAACAATTCTTTACTTTTGTAGGTAGATTACAGCTTATAAAAATGGCATTGCTACCTAAGATCTCATACATAATACAAACAGCAGCACTTATGTCAAGTAACTCTCAAACAAAAAACATAAATTTTTTCTGGTATCCCAAAAGACCAAGAACATCATATAAAAAACACAAAAAACTTGGGATAGTAGACATATAAAAAAATGTATGCAGTAGCCAGTGTCCACAGTGCTAAAGAATGATTCATTGATCCATTCACAGATAAATTACAACTTGCTGGTACCCTCCAGACCTTTCCTGGACCCCCTGATTATTCAGATTACTTTCTAGACTCCTTAATCACCAGTCTCTTTTTGTTTCCCTACTCAACCTTGTGTTGGTGGTAGTGGGCTAGGGAGGTTGGGGAATGAGCTGTCAAAATGTCATGAGAAGCAATTGTTTTTATTGGCTTATCACAAAACGTTCCTGCAAGGAAGAAATTATGACTTTTTTCATGACTATATACTTTTCAGCTATCTTAGTCTTAGGACTGCTGGAAGCTTGGAAACAAAGCATTTGGACTACATTTTGCATCCAGAGAAGTATAGTTAAACTACATTTAAAATAATACACTTATCTTACCATTTAAATCACTTTTTTGTGCCATGTTTGCTCTTTATCTGAACTCAAAGCTATTAATTTACTTAAACTCTGCGCAAACATTTCCAAGCCCATATTCACACTCTCAACTGTCCCAACCACTCTTACAAAAAAACTACTTCTAAAACTAAAACCTTGTTCCAAGATTGGACAGCAGACACGCTACCCAGTATCGAAGAAACACCACAGATACAATTCCTTACCCCATTAGTATACTCAATCAATCTATATAAGAATCCTGTGCTCCCAACCTTTGGAAAAAGGCATACATTCTAACACTCCAGAAAGGAGGTTCCTCAACTGATATTTCCAACTTTTCACTCTATAGCTATTCTATCTCCCTTATCTAAACTGTTGGAAAAATGTATACACAATCAACTTCAACATTTCATTCTCAAGTATCAAATCCTTTCACAAACACAACATGGTTTCAGACCAGGTCACAGCACTTCCACTGCCATAATATCCTTTATGGGCCAAGTTAATATAGCCCGTGACTCCAGGACATTTGTCTCCACTCTATTTCTGGACCTACCCAAAGCCTTTGATATCATCTCTCTCACACTGCTCCTTTATCAGTTTTCTACCCCATCACTCAACTGGTTCAATAGCTACCTAAAAAACAGAGAACATGCCGTAAAATGGCAACAATCTATCTCCCCATATATACACAACCCCATGGGGGTCCCCCAGGGTTCTAATCTAGGACCTCTACGTTTCAACATGTTTATCAACAACCTCCATTTAAGCAGGTCACCAAGGATCTCTTGTACAATATGCAGATGATTCCACTATTATCTGCTTTGCAACAGACGTAATTCTACTGCAACACACCAATCAATCTGCATTTTCTGCCACAGAATCATGGCACCACAAATTCATCTCTCTCTCTAAAACCAAGCTCATAATTTTCACTCCAAACAGAAATACTCCCCTCAACAAAACCCAATTTAACATACCTTCCTTGAACAATACAAAAACTGAAATAGTTACCAATACCAAACTGCTAGATGTTATAACTGCCAAACACCTAAAACTTGATCTACAAATCCAAAATAGCAGTAAGATCCACAAAATCTAGGATTCTTTACAGACAAACAATTCCTTTTCTTCCCATCAAAACAAGTACTCGCATCCACCTACTTCCTTCCCTGGTCTATGGTGCCCAACTGCTTACCAACCTCCAATTCTCACTTAAATCTAAACTAGAAATATGCTACAACAAAAATAGCCACATTTAACAGGCTCTCATCATTTCAACCAACACTACACATCCCTAAAAACATTAAACTGGCTGGAATTCCCCCACTATCTCACATATGTCCAACTTTCCACCACACACAAACTTCTCACAAAACCTCAGGATCACCCCGCCCTTAGTTCCTTATTTTCCCCACTACAACCCCAGCAAGTCCCTATGATCTCAGAGCCAGCTCCTCCTCCAAATTCATAAACCAAAACTACCTGCAGGTGAACAACTTTACTCTTGGGCAATAGCAAAAACTTGGAACAGCCCTCCTGTAGCCATTCACACCATTCTTAGCACTGGTTCTTTCAAAACAGCTTTCAGAAACCACCTCCAATCCAACTAGCTCCGTTAACTGCACTAAGCCTCCACCTTCCATAACCTAGCTCTCAAATACCCTCCCCATCATTCCACTTCTCCCCTGTCCTTTCCCCAATAATTTTTATACTCCAATTATTCAATATCTCATCCTAATATATCTTCCCAATGCCTTGCCCTTTCTAAACTTACTACATCAATTTCTCTCTTACTGTTTTTCTGTTTTACCACCACTCTTTTTCATGTAACTTGCCTTCTTCCTCCTTTCACTCATCCTATCACCTTTACCCTTTCCTCCCCCCATCCCCCTCATCCAGCACACTACACCTTCTTATACTTCTCTTCCCCTACACTCTACTCCTATAATTTGTCTGACTTAAAGCAGCTGGACATCCTGTTATTCAAACTAACCAGCAAGGTGACTTTAATATATTTAACTTTACTACTGTGACCATAGAACCTAATTTAATTGAACTTTTAGCAAGGGGATTGACATTTATACCAACACAGAAGGCAAATATAGGCACTGTATTGATGGACTTTAAACTCTACATTCGTAAGTTAAATTTACAGCTTTTATTTCATGGTTGTGAAATGAATAATGTGAATGAAACCAGGGCTCCTAGTACTTTTAACCCACCCTTGCATCTCACATTAGCGCTATTCGAAAAAATATGTGAAATTGATTTTAGAAATAAATTAAAGAGCTTTTATGCTCATGGGGGGGTTGCAAAAGAATATGAGTAATGAAAATGTACTGGAACTAAATGCTTTGAGGCTTGCCAATATCAGAGTCATGAAGCCAGACACGGGTGGGGGCTAGTATTTATGACCAAGGATGATTATAACTGTAGAATGGAGGAAATGCTGAAACAGGACAGTTATGAAATGGTGTCTTTAAATGAACTTAATGTAGCATACAGGAAAATAAGAGGTTACATTAATGATTTATTTATTTGTGGTCAAATAGACTTGGACATTTTTAACTATTTAACAACATCAACACCTATGACACCTGTTCTCTTTGGCACTCCACAGATTAATAAGAATGTTGCTAACCCTCCCCTGCACCCCATAATTGACGGGAGAAATTCAGCCACATATGCTTGTGCTAAGGTGGTTGATGGTATCTTGAAAAAATACATAGCAATGGAACACCAAATTTGCAAAGACTCCTGGTCGTTTTTAAGGGACATAAATAATCAAGAATGTAGAGAAAAGCTCAACTTTTTAACTGTGGATGTAAAAGACCTTTACACAGTCATCCCCCACAATTCAAGAATTGAACGGGTGGTAGATGTGTTAGAAAGAGGTGCCTCTGCAAATGAAATTAAATTAGTTGAAGAACTACTATACATCATTTTGCAGAATAATTTTTGTAATATTTAATGGTACATACTATCTACAGAAAAGGGGAGTAGCTATGGGGTTCCCCATGTGGTAGTAGTTTCGCCAACCTAGTTATGGCCTTCTGGGAGCATAATTTTGTGTTTACCAGAAGTAACATAAAATATAAAATTGTGTTTTATACGCAGTTTTTGCATGACATGTTTATGATCATAAATGTAGATGAAACTACGGCTAAGGAAATAGTGGATGAGATGAATGCCAGCACATCCTTCCTGGAATTCACATCCAATTTTGACAGGCTAAAGATTGCTATTTGGATGTGGAATTAACTAAGGACATTTTAAGGGGATGCTACTTATCTAAAATTCATAGAAAGAAACCCTACTCAAACTCATTTTTACATTACACAAGCTGCCATCCACAATACCAGAAAAAATCTATAGCCAAAGGACATCTGGTTAGGGCAGCATGGATGATCACCTTAGATATAGAATTTGTGCAGGAATGCAATAATTTAAAACAAATGCTTGAAAGAAGGGGCTATCCAGAAGTGTTACTGCAGGGACTCATACAAGAGGTCCAGATAAAAAGAAGGGTGGGGCACTTCTCACCCATTCTGGGACCACCAGCCTTATTAGCTCATACGCTTAAGCCCTGCCACCTCTGAGGGTAATAGTGCTGACATAAATATGCCAATGCACAATAATAACAACAGTGATAAGAATAGATGTATTGTCAACTTAATTACTACAGATACACCTTATGGTGAGTCCATAAGGGACGCCCTGTTAAAAACTGGTGTATCCTTATGAAGGACACTGATCTTAGATCTAAATTGGGCGCCCTACCAAGAGTTGTGTATAGAAAAGGAGCTAGCTTAAAAAATATATTGGAGAAGAAGCAAAAATTGTACAAATGGAACCCAGGAATGGTTAAATGTGAAGCATGTGTCTATTGCAGGTACAAAGATATAGGTAGGGACTATACAATTGCTAATAGGCATTTTTCTCTCACTGCTAGATATGACTGCAACTCTAAAAGTGTGGTATACTTGGCAAGATGTCAACTCTGTCCAGTGTTTTATATTGGCAAAACCGATCATAGGTTCAAAGAAAGGATCTATGAACACATTTACAGTATAAATAGAAACACATAAAATAATGCTTTGGCCAACCACATTAGGGACAACCCTGGACACCACTTTAAATTTAAGGTGATCGACCAGGTGATGGAGAGCCCTAGAGGTGGGCATACATCCCTTTTACTCGAAAGACAAGAGTTATGGTGGCAACTTACTTTAAATGCGCATAGTTATCCAGGCCTTGATGATCAGTGTTCTGTTATGTGTTTACTCAAGCTTAAAAGTTTATTACACTGAATGAATTTATGAAATTCTGTATAGAATGTTCTTATAAGACAATATTTTATGAATTTATGAAATTCTGTATAGAATGTTCTTATAAGACAATATTTTATGTACTTATAGGATTGTATAGATGCACCTTAAATTACAGCCGAGTGCTGCATCAAATATGGATTGTTCATATTTGCATTAATAATTTGAATGAGTATGCTCCACTTTGTGCTTAAAGATTCTGTTAAAGTATATGTAAATATCTTTATAAATATGTATGTGCCTTTTAACAACCAGTTTTAAACTTGTGATGCATTTTATTGGTCATGTGATTTCATGGTTATATAAGGAGGGGTTTTACTGTTTGAATTTGTCTGAAGAAGTTCATTTGATTTGAGTGAATGAAAGCCCTCACATATTAAAGTTTTGGTTTGCCTTTGGAGCTGTGGTCCTTTGTTTCTTATTTTACACAGGTTAAGTATGGTAGAAATACTTGTACATCTTTTTTTTCACTAATATAAAAGAAGCTTTAAATATCTTATACTTAGCAGATACCATGCCAGCATTCCTCAGCCCTTACTGGGTACAACCACTGGATTCAAACTGAAAAGCTCCTTATCAATACTGTCCACTTCATAAACTGCTACATTCCAGTGTTCAAAAACAAAGAAAGAGGTTACTTAAAAAGAATGGACAATATGTTAACACTAACCTACTAATGTTCCATGACTTCCAGATTCCACTCTCAGCAAATGCATTCCTGGCGCAGGGAGTGAGAAAACAGGTGGTGAAGGTGAATGTGGTTCCTGAAGGAAACAATACAATTTAATTAAGTTTACAAATTTTACCAAATTCAAAATAAAGATGCGATTAAAGTAAAATTGAATGAAGAAAATGTAACAACATACCTGATCATGGTCTGCGTCATCACCTGTTATTTCTTCCACCATTAACGAGGGGAAGACCCCCATGCGGCCATTAAACTCACCCTCCCAGAACCCATCGTCCACACCACCCTTACACTTATTTAGGACACGAATAATGGCTCCTTCCAAGAAGGACAGCTCTTCTGCAGTTTGACCCTCATAATCATACAGAGCTCTTGCAAGACACACTGGAAGAGAAGAATTTACAGAGTCTATGAAGCAAAAGGTACAGGGCCAAAAAGTAAATTGCAGAGATTTACAGATCCTGAAAAGCTTTACTATATTTATTAAAACATATTAAATCATGAAAATTTGAACTTTAAGATTTAATTATTCAATGAGTTAAGTCAACACTAAACAAATTATATCAAGGGTAGACAGGAAAGAATGGACATGTGACTAATCATGCTATAGTAATCAACAATGCAGAGCATTCTCTATTAAAAAATACAAAAACGTTTCTGCATGGAAATGCCCCATGCAATACATTTAACTCCTGCATCTCTAAAATTATTAGCTGTTTGGAATCTTTTTTTCTGTTAAATAACCCTTTTTTAATTTACAGTTTATTTATCAAGGTAAAGCAGTAACCAAATTTTTGGCCATTTGCAGACTCAGCCCAGGTTAAATATAAAGCAGTAACATCAAAAATCAAAAATATTTCTGAGTATAAATGAATGGTTAACTCAGTTACAATGTGCAAGATTTACGCAGTGTGCTGAACATTACAACAGATTCATGTAGGGAGGTCAGACAAAACAGCATTTCAAAGTGTGAGAAGATGCATTTGCATTTTACATGCAGACTTAATTTGTAACCGAGAATTCTTCATACAGAGAGGTCAGAAGTAACAGCATTTGTATTTCAAGTACAAAGTGAAAGTTGTGAGAAGCTGCAGATAAAGGAGAATATAAATGTTTGCAGGAGGATGAGAACTGCCATATTATCACTGTTCTATGTACATTTATTATTTTTTGATTAACCGTCATATCATTTCTATTTTAAGTATGTATGTGCATTTATTATGCAAATCTTGGATAACTGGCAGATTCTACTCATTATGGAAATTATATCATGTCTCCCCGGGCATCCACTGAAAATGGGACCTATGCCAAGTCGGACATTCCTAGTAAACAAAAGCAATCAATCAATCAATAAAAAAAATAAGTGATATGTCCATCATTATGGCAGTTGCATTTGTGGTGTGTTAGTATTTGTTTAAACTGGTCTCAGAACTTTGGGTAGTTGGTACTGTCAGCGAAATCTACAGGGAAAGTTTTAGTGCTGTGTAACCTGGTATGGGGGGGGGGGTTGGATATTAGTTCCACTTGTGGTTTGACTTCTGAGGTTGTATAGGGGTGGCTATTATGAGTTTCACAGTGAGGGGTAGAGGACCATCTTATTCAAGTAAGTAGTTTGAAAAGTAGGGAGCCAAGGCGATGGTTGGTGTAGCTTAAACTGGTAAACAATTTTGGAGACAGACAGAGCACAGCAGTGATGTTCATTTCTGGGTGAGTGAGGAATCTGCATAATTATTCTGAAATCTGAAAGAGGCTGTAAGGTACACTTTTTGGTATAGGAGGAAGCAAAAAAATGGTAAGATATATTGAAGCTGAGCAAGTAGGACATAGGTTCATAGGTTGGTACTAGGCTATCGGGCCTAGGGCCTATACAAGCCTAGCCATAACAATTCCCTGGATATTTCTTCCCACACTATTTACTTCCCTGACACTTTTGCCAATGGTTTTCCTGGTTGGTGTAAACAGGAATTAAGAGATTTCACTGATCCAGAAGAGAAGATAATTGATCTTGGATTTGAATTTTTGTAGCTGTTCTTGATATGTGACCAAAAATTTAGATACCTAAATGAAGTTGTTGTTCCAACGTAGTTATAGTCCTTGTCAATATGGTGAGGGAGTTGGATGCATTAGACAGTCGTCTTTTTTTTGTGCCAAAAAGAATGGACTTTGTTTTGATGGATTGAAAATAAGTTTATTTTTTTTTGGTGGAGATCCAATTGTTTAGGACTGGTAGATCTTCTTGTAGTAGGCTTTGTTGGGAAAAAAACAAACAAAAAAAGTGGGAATCAATAAAACTCCCATTTCATCGGAGGGGGTTGGCATAATGGTTAAGGAGTCTGAGAATGGC
Source organism: Protopterus annectens (assembly GCF_019279795.1). Taxonomy (NCBI): domain Eukaryota; kingdom Metazoa; phylum Chordata; order Ceratodontiformes; family Protopteridae; genus Protopterus; species Protopterus annectens. The sequence goes on from NC_056733.1 coordinate 1,107,631,917, forward strand.
CAGGCTTAAAATCACCCACAAGGGCAGCTAACTTCACCTATGAACTAGTTTGACAATTCATGTTTCATCACAACAGAGGTGACACATCAGTGACAACTTAAACTGATGGTGCATTCCTTATTTTTGTTGCGTCTTTCGGCTTTTCCAGGTTAGGGGTCGCCACAGTGGAACTCTGGTCCGCTAATGATTGGTAGTTGATTTTTACGTGGCGAGTTACCAGCCCTGATGCACAACCTTCAACGAAGGTACACCCATTCACGCATGTCTCCACACAGAAGATGCTCTAGCTGAGAATCGAACCGGACAGCGTCTGACTGTGAGGCAACAATGCTACCGCAGCACCACCACCGCGGGAGCGCATTCCTTATTTTTGTAAACAAAACAAAAAAAAATCCTGCTAATTTTTATAATGATCAAATGATCCCATCAAGACAGTTTTTAAACATTTACAGAATCAAATGGAGCAGATGAATAAATGCTGCACAATTCTGACATTTGCTTTTAACTTTATCATTTCAGAAATATTTTTAAGCTTCTATACCCTTTGATATTATCTATAGGGCATGGCGTTAGATGTGAAAAAAACTGCATTCTGTCTGTGCTAAATCTAGTCTCCCATTAGTAACACTGTGGTGACTATCCTATTTACTGCTATTGTCAGGTTATCACAGTTAGAACTCATGATGGATTATGCTTACAGACTAAAAGCATTTTGTCAGGACACTGGTTTCTCAAATCCCCCACATGCATGTAACTTTTATCACAAATTGTAGGATTACAACTGATTTTAAAGGTACAGAAAACTCACTGATTACATTTGATGAATGAGTTTCCACACAGTCAAGTGATTTGTCAATAGACTGACAGGCTGAGAAGTCAGTGTTTACTACCTTACCTGTGTTTTAAATTCAGCACTATATTAATGATCTTCGTCTCTTTGAAGACTACATTGTAGGTTATGGAAGGATACATTGTTCAGAACTTTCTAAAGCAGCAGTAACAATCATCTCTCTTACACGAGAATTCTAACTTTAAGTAGTGACCCTAAGCATTGATTTCATTTTATTTTGGTAGAAAGATTCACTCATTTACTGTACAATGTAGAAAGAAAACACATGGATAACAGTAATATTAATCGGTCCCAATGACATCAGGATTAATACAAAAACATTTCTAAAAGCAGTGACATAGGTCACTGGTACAGAACAAAAAAGTAAAAACCTTTGGTTTAATTTTATCAAACAACCCCATGAATGCTGTGAAAATCTGAGTAACTTTCTAAATTTCTTCATACTTTTCAGCTGTGTTATACGAAAACCTTTCTTTAAACTTGCTTTATCTACATAAATATTTATCATCTACTCTAGTCCTTAAAAAATCAGGGCTCAGTAACTGTTTCTACCCCCCTGTTCTTGTGCCTATATAAATTTACAGGCATCTAAAAACTTCAATGAGACTGTCCATGGTCACAGTACACTAAATAATTTGTAACAAGTTAGTTGACGCTATATGCAGTCATTGTATGTTTGTGTTACAGTCAAACTGCAGTGCAGTTTCTCACCTAAACACTGGCAGGCAATCATTTATAGCTTTATGAACAGGTTCTCTTTCAATCTGACCTGGTAGAAAAAAAATGGATGAACGCACTAAACCTTGAATAAATAATTGCTGATGTATTTTGGGGGGGGTGAATTTTGCCTACTGAAGTAACCACAGCATAACTTTTTGCTTCAGGCATTATTTTTGTTATGCTCTTGATCTGCCTTTTCTTTTTGCACTAAATCTTCCTCGGTTACTACCTGTGGCTACACTTGGTGTCACACTAACACTGTACATCTCTCACATGACTACTTTACAAAGCCACACTGGACGACACTATAAAGCACTAAATCTTGAACTATACACAGTCACACTAGGTGGCACTCTGTAGCACTAAATTATGCACAGTTACTAAATACAGCCACGCCCATCTGGTATTATGTAGCACTACATCTTGTAGTTAAAATATACAGCCACACTATTTGGCATTCAAAAGCACTATATCTTACAGTTGCTAACTACAGCAATGCTATCTGGTATTCTGTAGCACTGTATCTTACAGTTACTAAATACAGCCATGCTATCTGGCATTCTACAGCACTATATCTTACAGTTACTAAATACAGCTATGCTCTCTGGTATTCTGTAGCACTGTATCTTATAGTTACTAAATACATCCATGCTATCTGGTATTCTGTAGCACTGTATGTTACAGTTACTATATACAGCCATGATGCCTGGCATTATGTAGCACTATATCTTATAGTTATTATAGACAGCCATGCTATCTGGCATTCTACAGCACTATATCTTATAGTTACTAAATACAGCCACGCTATCTGGCAGTCTGTAGCACTATATCTTATAGTTACTATATAAAGTCTTGATATCTGGCATTCTGTAGCACTATATCTTATAGTTATTATATACAGCCATGCTATCTGGCATTCTGCAGCATTATATCTTATAGTTATTATATACAGCCATGCTATCTGGCATTCTGTAGCATTATATCTTATTGTTACTATATACAGCCATGCTATCTGGCATTCTGTAGCACTATATCTTATAGTTACTATAGACAGCCATGCTATCTGGCATTCTACAGTACTATATCTTATAGTTACTAAATACAGCCACGCTATCTGGTATTCTGTAGCACAATATCTTATAGTTACTATATACAGTCATGATATCTGGCATTCTGTAGCACTATATCGTATAGTTACTAAATACAGCCATGCTATCTGGCATTCTGTAGCACTATATCTTATAGTTACTATATACAGCCATGCTATCTGGCATTCTGTAGCACTATATCTTATAGAAACTATATGTAGTCATGCTATCTGGCATTCTGTAGCACTATATCTTATAGAAACTATATACAGCCATGCTATCTGGCATTCTGTAGCACTATATCTTATAGTTACTATACACAGCCATGCTATCTGGCATTCTACAGCACTATATCTTACAGTTGCTAAATACAGCCATGCTAACTGGTATTCTGTAGCACTGTATGTTACAGTTACTATATACAGCCATGATGTCTGGCATTATGTAGCACTATACCTTATAGTTACTATATACAACCATGCTATCTGGCATTCTATAGCACTATATCTTATAGTTACTATATACAGCCATGCTATCTGGCATTCTGTAGCACTATATCCTATAGAAACTATATGCAGTCATGCTATCTGGCATTCTGTAGCACTATATCTTATAGTTACTATATACAGTCATGATATCTGGCATTCTGCAGCACTATATCTTATAGTTACTAAATACAGCCATATCATCTGGCATTCCACAGTACTATATCTTATAGTTACTAAATACAGCCACACTATCTGGTTTTCTGTAGCACTACATCTTATAGTTACTATATACAGCCATATCTGGCATTCTGTAGCACTATATCTTATAGTTGCTATATACAGCCATGCTATCTGGCATTCTGTAGCACTATATCTTAAAATTACTATATACAGCCATGATATCTGGCATTCTACAACACTATATCTTATAGTTACTAAATAGAGCCACACTATCTGGTATTCTGTAGCACTATATCTTATAGTTACTATATACAGCCATGATATCTGGCATTCTGTAGCACTATATCTTAAAGTTACTATATACAGCCATGATATCTGGCATTCTACAACACTATATCTTATAGTTACTAAATAGAGCCACACTATCTGGTATTCTGTAGCACTATATCTTATAGTTACTATATACAGCCATGATATCTGTCATTCTGTAGCACTGTATCTTATAGTTACTATATACAGCCATGATATCTGGCATTCTGTAGCACTATATCTTATACTTATTACATACAACCATGCTATCTGGCATTCTGTAGCACTACATCTTATAGTTACTAAATACAGCCACGCTATCTGGCATTCTGTAGCACTATATCTTATAGTTATTATATACAGCCATGCTATCTGGCATTCTGTAGCACTATATCTCATCGTTACTATATACAGCCACATCTGGCATTCTGTAGCACTATATCTTACAGCTACTATATACAGCAACTTGGCTACATGCGTGCCTTGGGGGTGGTGTGAAGTGGGTAACCACCCAGGGGCAAGGTGGGACGTGATCAGAATAGCCTTCTGTATTATTTACTTATTAATGGATTTATTTTTTTTTTATTTTAATTTTTCTCATTATGTAAATATGATAGTAGGACAGTAGAGCTTGTGGGTGCTGGGACCCAGAGCAGCACCAAATCGGAGGAAGGACCTTTGTTTGCCCTCACATAGAACATGAGAGTGTAGGCCATTAGGTTATGATTCAATGCTTCATGTTGGAGAAGGGAGGGCACCTGGCTGCAGAAGGGACCTTTCCTTTTTTCTCTTAAGCTTAAGTAGAGAATGCAACATAGGGCTTTAGGACCCGACACTCCTCCTGTCAGGTTGCCACTGTTTTACTCTACTGGCAATATCTAAGCTAACACTGCAGTTATATATTGAAACTAGACAAAGAAAACAAATTAACTTAATATGGTGCTGTAGCATTTCTGCTCATTACTGATGAATCTTATACCATTTAAAGTTACTGCTCTACAGCACTGGACTACAGCTTTCCATATATGATGTACTTATATCGCTTGTTTGACTTCTGTACTGATACTGCACTACAGACTACAGGGTTACGTATATGGTGTACTTATATTACTTGTCTGACTGCTGTACTGATACTGCACTACAGACTACATAGCTACGTATATGATGTACTTATATTACTTGTCTGACTGCTGTACTGATACCACACTACAGGGTTACGTATATGATGTACTTATATTACTTGTCTGAATGCTGTACTGATACGGAACTACAGACTACAAGGTTACATATATGATGCACATTTATTACTTGTCTGACTGCTGTACTGATACGGAACTACAGACTACAATGTTACATATATGATGTACTTATAGTACTTGTCTGACTGCTGTACTGATACTGCACTACAGACTACAGGGTTACGTATATGATGTACTTATATTACTTTTATGACTGCTGTACTGATACTGCACTACAGACTACAGGGTACGTATATGATGTACTTATACTACCTGTCTGACTGCTGTACTGATACTGCACTACAGACGACAGTGTTATGCATATGATGCACTTATATTACTTGTTTGACTGACGTACTGATACCGCACTACACACTACAGGGTTACTATATGATGTACTTGTATTACTTGTCTGACTGCTGTATTGATATGGTACTACAGACTACAGGGTTACATATATGATGTACTTATGTTACCTGTCTGACTGATGTACTGATACTGCCCTACAGACTACAGGGTATGTATATGGTGTACTTATATTACTTTTCTGAATGCTGTACTGATACTGCACTACAGACTACAAGGTTACGTGTATGATGCACTTTTATTACTTGCCTGACTGCTGTACTGATACCGCACTACAGACTACAGGGTTACGTATATGATGTACTTATATTACTTGTTTGACTGCTATTCTGATAGGGAACTACAGAGTTACGTATATGATGTACTTATATTACTTGTCTGACTGCTGTACTGATACTGCACTACGGACTACAGGGTTACGTATATGATGCACTTATATTACTTTTCTGACTGCTGTAATGATACTGCACTACAGACTACAGGGTACGTATATGATGTACTTATATTACCTGTCTGACTGCTGTACTGATACTGCACTACAGGGTTACTATATGATGCACTTATATTACTTGTCTGACTGCTGTAATGATATGGTACTGCAGACTACAGGGTTACATATATGATGTACTTATGTTACCTGTCTGACTGATGTACGGATTCTGCCCTACAGACTACAGGGTGCGTATATGGTATACTTATATCACTTGTCTGACTGCTGTACTGATACCACACTACAAACTACAGGGTTACATATATGATGTACTTGTATCAGTTGTCTGACTGCTGAACTGATACCGCACTACAGACTGCAGGGTTACATATATGATGTACTTGTATCAGTTGTCTGAGTGCTGTACTGATACTGCACTACAGACTACAGGGTTACGTATATGATTCATAGGTAGGTACTAGGCTATCGGCCCTAGGGCCTATACAAGCCCAACCAAAAAGGTTCCCTGGCTTTTTCCACCCAAGAAAATTATTTTCCTGTGCTACTGTTGAGCAGAGCCACAGAAGTGATCCCTGGGGTGAATTTCCTATTTTCCATCCAATCATCAAGATTTTTCTTGAAGAGTGCTAATGAGGAGCTTTGTTTGATATAGATAGGTAGTTTATTCCAGAGTATGGGAAGTCTCTGGGACAGGAATCTATCCCTCCGGCATGTTTTGGTTATTGTGGTGACAAGGTTTAGGTCCCTAGAGCATGTAGCTCGTAGGGATTGGTATTTGTTTAAGTGGAACATGTTCAACAGCTCTGTGTTTGACATAGCTTTGTATGTTAGGCAGACATCAACTCTAAGTAAACGATATGCGACGGAGTAAAGCTGGAGTTTTTTGAGACGGTCTGCGTAGGGCATCTGTTTGAGGCCAGTAACCCTCTTTGTGAGGTATTTCTGCGACCTTTCCAGTTGTTGTAGATGTCTTGTGAGGTACATACCAAAAGGGGCGTTGTACTCTATAATGGGTCTAATGAGTGATGAGTAGAGGGGAACAATGACATCTTTTTTTCTGGATGAGAAACCTTTTGTGATGAGATGTGCCATGGAAAAGGATTTCCTGACTACTGTGGCGATATGATTATCAAAGGAGAGACTACTGTCCACCGGTGTCCCAAGGTCTCTTATCACACTTTTGGTGTTAAGTATACTACCGCCTGTGTTGTAGTTCATGGGTAGAGTTTTTACCAAAGGGGTTGACAATGCACTTTTTGGTATTGAGTGTGAGGCCATGGCTATGACACCAGGCAGTCTCAGTGAGGCCCTTTTGTAGGATGCCCACATTGTTAGGAGTTTCGATTATGGCTCTTAGTTTGCAGTCATCTGCAAACTTCATTAGCCAAAGACCTTCTGTGTTAGCCTGTACTTCAGAGAAATAGATACCAAACAGGAGAGGACCCAGGACTTAACCCTGTGGTACTCCACTTGTCACTGGTCTGAAGTCAGATTTGGAGTCTGCTACTTTCACAGTGTGGGTTCTGTCAGTGAGCCAGTTGGCAACTCATCTTGTGTCATAGGGATTTATACCTAGTTTAGTGAGTTTATCTATAATTCCAGAGTGGGGGATGGGGTCAAAAGCCTTGGCAAGATCTAGATAGGCTATGTGAACCACCTTACCCTCGTCTACAGCTTTGGTGACTGCTTCAAGGAAGTCTATCAGGTTTGGGAGACATGATCTGCCTTTTACAAACCCGAACTGGGTGGGGTCCAGAGTTTGGAGATTACCAATGTCTTTGTTTTATAAGTTCCATGATGATATGTTCCATGGCCTTGCAGACCAGGCTTATCATGCTAATGGAGAGGTAGTTTCCGGGGTCCGTGATGGCTCCCCCCTTGTGGAGTGGGATAACCACCACTGTGTGCAATTCAGCAGCCACAAAACCTGAGGTGAGGCTATGACTGAACATGGTACTTAGGTGGGGTGCCAGTTCGTTCCGTAGTTTGTGTAGAACGCAGCCTGGGATGTTGTCTGGTCCCATGGATGCTGCGTTCTTGGCTTTGGAGTGTGTGGTTTTTACCTGTGCAGCCGTGATTACAGGAACTTTGCATTCTTCCGGTATAGAGATGGGCCATTTAAGGGGTGAGAGGGGGGTAAAGTTAGCACTGAACCTATCTGCCAGGATGTTGGCAATATTAGTTGGGTCTGTATATTTAGTGCCATTGTGCTGTAACTCGGAGCAGATCTGAGTGTTGCCATTGAGATCCTTAACATAGCTATAGAATCCTTTGTGGTTGTCTTCAGAATCAGTGGTGATTTTGTTTTCTTAACTAGCTTTGGAGGATATCAGGGATCGCAGTTTCTTACTGAGGCTGACCAGGGAGCTCCTCCACTCATGACATTTTACTCTCTTTTGCAACAGTTTCTTCCTTCTGTTGTACAGTTTGTTTATGGCAGGGGAGCACCAGATTGGCTTCCTTTTTTTGGAGGATAGCGTCTTGGTTCTGTTTACGATAGCATGATCCATGCACTTGTGTAAGTGCTTATAAAGTGCAATTGTGTAGGATTCAGTAGTCGTAACTGTATTGTCCATCTGCATGGGTGTCATGAAGTTCACCACTTCAGTCTTAAGAAGCATGAAGTTGGTTTTGGAGAAATTTTTTACCGTGGTTTCCTTAATGGGGGGTGGGGGAAGGATGTGGATATCTAGGGTGATTAGCTTACGGTCGGATCGGACCAATGAGGCGTTGACTTCAGGTGTGTAACACCGGTCACTCATGTTAGTAATGACTAGATCTAGGATATTGTTGCCCCTGGTGGGAGTGTGGATAAGTTGATCCAGGGCATTGGAATTTATGAATTCCAGAAAGCGTTGAGTGAAGGAGTTGGTACATGAGTAGTTTTCCCAGTTAATGGTGGGGTAGTTGAAATCGCCCATTATTAGGGCATTTGGTTGAACCCTAATATTTTCCAGTACATCAAGAAAATAGGAGTGGGAATCCTGGGGTATGGTGGGGGATCTGTAGCAAGCTACAATTTGGATTGCAGTTTTGCCCAGAGTTAGTTGCATTTGGATAACCTCGGATGCATTATGCTGAGCAACTGGCCTGGAGATGTGGATATCCTTAATGAATATGGGCACACCTCAGCCTTTGGTGTTCCGGTCTAGGTTACGTGGCCGAAAAGTGTGGTATGAGTTTTAGCCTGATAGTGCAGGGGTGCTCTCTGTAGCCTTGAACCAGGTCTCAGTTACTGCACATATATCAATGGTCTCATAGGTTCATAGGTTCATACTAGGCTATCTGCCCGAGGCATTTTTTACAGCCCCTAGTTTTTTTGCTTTGTTGCTTTAGTATGAGGAGTATGGGAAATTACCATTATTTTTGCTGTGCCTCTGTTGATGACACTGACTGGTAACTGGGGGGTATATCTATATCTCCCATCCATTCTCCCAAGATTTTCTGAACAAGGCCAGCGAGGTGCTCTGCCTCACTATGCTATTTGCTTTTTTTTATAGCATCTTTAGGGTTGGGTGATGAATCATATCACCCAGCACTATCTATTAATAGCCCTATTAAGTCGTTTAAGTCTTGTTTATCTTGTGGCTCTGACGATCTAGATTTTTGAGGTGAAAGATATTCATCAAATCTGTCTTTGACATGGGTCTTGTGACATGTTGAGCAGGGTAAGCTGCTGAATGAGGCTGGAGTTCTTTAGGCTGGAGTTCTTTGAAGTTCTTTGAGATAGGACAGCATAGGGAGACCCTTTATCCTTTTGGTCTCCATTTTAAGAAGTGCCTTGAGTGAGTGCATTTTGAGATTAGACTTCTAGCATTGAGTAGTATCACCCTCAGTTTTTGCTTGCCTGTTCCTGTTACAGTGGTGAATTTGTCAATTGAATCTTGCCTAAAAAAGGCACTATTGGGGCGGCAAGAACCTTAGCCAGTATCTGGAATCCCAGGGGTAGGAGGTGCAGGACATCTCTGGCAAAGCATTGTGGTCTGTCGACCATGTCATCCCAGGCAGACAGATACTGGATTCCTTTAGAATGACACATTGATGTACTTATATTGCCTGTCTGACCGCTGTACTGACACTGCATTACAGACTACAGGGTTACATATATGATGTACTTATATTACTTGTCTGATGGCTGTACTGATACTGCACTACAGACTACAGGGTTACATATATGATGCACTTACATTACTTGTCTGACGGCTGTACAGATACCGCACTACAGACTACACGGCTATGTATATGAAATATTTATATTACTCGTCTGACTGCTGTACTGATACCGCACTAGACTACAGGGTTACATATATGATGCACTTTTATTACTTGTCTGACTGCTGTACTGATGCTGCACTACAGTCTACAGGTTGATGTATGTGATGTACTTATATTACTTGTTTGACTACTATACTGATACCGCAGTACAGACTACAGGGTAGCGTATATGATGTATTTGTATTACTTGTCTGACTGCTGTACTGATACAGCACTGCAGACTACAGGATTACATATATGATGTACTTGTATCTGTTGTCTGACTGCTGTACTGATACCGCACTACAGACTACAGGGTACGTATATGATGTCGTTATATTACTTGACTGACTGCTGTACTGATACTACACTACAGACTACAGAGTTACGTATATGATGTACTTATATCACTTGTCTGACTGCTTTACTGATACTGCAGTACAAACTACAGGGTTACGTATATGATGTACTTATATTACTTGTCTGACTGATGTACTGATACCGCACTACAGACTACATGGTACGTATATGATGTAGTTATATTACTTGAGTGACTGCTGTACTGATACCACACTACAGACTACAGGGTTATGTATATGATGTACTTATATCACTTGTCAAACTGCTTTACTGATACTGCAGTGCAAACTACAGGGTTACGTATATGATGTACTTATATTACTTGTCTGACTGCTGTTCTGAGACAACACTACGGACTACACGGTTATGTATATGATGTACTTATATTACTTGTCTGACTGCTGTACTGATATGGCACTACAGACTACAGGGTTACGTATATGATGTACTTATATTACTTGTCTGACTGTTGTATGGATACCCCACTGTACCTATTTGTTTTACGGCTACTATACTTGAAATTTTTCATCTAGATGACTTGTGAGTACTACAGATAGTGCACCTTGATCCATTGGGTTAGATTATCCGGTGCTCATTGTTTTTACTAGCTATGTATAAGACCACATTAGCCTACTGGTTAAAGCTATCAGATTTAAACTTGACATTTGTTAATGACCTTCTGACCGATCCTACATATTTCTGCCATGTTTACATTTATGTTTTTGTACTTTTGAATACTACACTAGTCCCATTTCATTCTTTTATCTTTTAGTTATATCCCATATCATCACCATTTTCTACTCCAGTCGATTATCCCTCACTGACTTAACCAAATGTAAGTTATTAACATATCCTGTTTTGTTACACCCCTTCATCTGCACTGGCTAATATGGAATCTCAGCCAGCTTTTGCCTTCTCTGTAGCCACCCTGACAGCACTAGGTATTTTGAGACAGTGTAGTAACTGCCTAATGTTTATTAAAAACATTTTATTGCTAGCTCACAATGATCCAGTATGTGAGAGATGTACACATTTAGTTAACTTGGAGGCTAAATTTTCACTTTCGAACATATTTGGTAAGGACAGCAAACACACACATAGCAGAGAGCACTCTCTCCAAATCAACTTTCCTTGAGGTTTTTAAGAGAAAACTGTCCAAGTTTTCTTTGGGCTAAAGACAAAGAAATGTCCCACATTAGTTCACACAGCAGCTCACACGGATTCATCCTTCACCCCCCACAGCGAGTACAAACACCTTTAAGGGTTACAAGGGTACAGACTTCTAAACCCTTATGGCTCAATGAGACTGCACCTAACCAAGGTAATATTTTACTATTAAGTAACTCTACTGTTAGGTATATGGTCACAGCCCTTACCAGGCTGGATAATAACAGGGTGACAGTCAGTTGTCTTTCTGGAACCAGGATCTGGGATGTAATAAGGAGTCTTAGATCTCTCCATCCTGACAGGTATGGTTATGAAGTGATACGGGTCCTCAAGGGGGTAAACCACCTTAGGAGTTCTATCCAGAGGGACATGCAGAAAGACAATACTGAAAGTGCCAAACACGTATCTGTGGCAGGAAAGATATTGGTCTTGAGTGAAATTTTGTTATCACCCAAAATAATGCTGAGATTCAAAGTTACTTGGTTTTAATAAGTGGCTATCGAGATGGTGCGATTCCAGCGGAATCCAGTATGTAAGAACTAGGGATAAGATGACTGACAAGCCTTTTTGCTTTGCCAGGGATGGTCTACACCTCTCTTCCAAAGGTTTTCACATTCTGGCTAAAACTTTTGCTGCCCCCACAGTGTCTTTTTTAGGTAGAGTCCATCTGATGGACATTCCAACCGAGTAAATTCTAATTTGGAAAATACCACATTATTATGGCTCTACTCAGTGCCAAGAGTCTTAATAAAAAGTGTCAGAGCCTGAGGATCTCCTGCAACATATTTATTTCCATATTATTACCAGGAAACTCTAAAAGGGCAAACAAACCACTTTGCAGGGGAGACCCGGGGAGAAAAGCTCCAAACAAAACAGAAACAGTAGTACATACACAATATAAGAATACTCCATTAACATTTAGCAGCATTACATGCAAAGCTTCAAAAAACTACTTATAATAGTACTATTCAACACACAGAATGGTCACATGAAATTAGCAGCATTATATACAAAGTGAGGATAAATATAAAAAAAAAAAAAAAGTTATGTACTCACCATAAAGTTGCATGAGTGCTGTCCATCTTCACCTTCATTCTTACCAGGATGTGTTCGGATCTGATCTTCAGAACCAACTAGGCCTTATATGCAAGCTCAAGGTCTTCCACTAGCATGTCGCCAAACCCTATCCCAGCATGCCCTATGAATGTCTCCCAAATCTTGTTTGCAGTCACAGTAATAATAAGAAAAAATTACTTTCATAATATCTCAGAGTACAGTCAAGAAGGTCAGAGAACAAAGATGTCCTACTGTAGTAACTCAGTCTCTTCCAGGAGCAAAAACTGGCTGGGGGAAAGGAGGGTGAGATGTAAGAATGAAGACAGAGATGGATAACACACATGGTACGTTATGGTGAGTACACAACTTCTTTATGTGCTGTTGTTCAATCTCGCCTTCATTCTTACCAGAATGGGACAGCATCCCTAGCACCATTTTTCTTGGGTGGCTCAAGGGAGAATATTCTTCAGAATCATGGAGCCAAAAGAGGCCCTGTCCTGGAGACCAAATCAACTTTGTAATGAGTGATAAAAGTATGTGGTTTTGCACATGTTAATACAGCACAAATTGTATCAATTGATGGTTTAGCTAGAAAGGCGGAGGAGGTTGCAATGGCTCTTGTAGAGTGGGCTTTAACCTTCTGGAGGAGATCTCTGTTTTGAGATTTATAGATATAGATTATGCAATCTGAAAGCCATTTTGATAGTGTCACTTTAGAAACTAAAGTACCTTTCTTTGAAATTGAGAAAGATATGAATAGCTGCTCAGATTTTCTGAAGGTCTTAATCCTGTGTAAGTAGAAGTGTAATTGCCTATGCACATCTAGCTGATGCGACATGTACTCTGCCTTATTCTCGTAATTTGGATAAAATATTGGAAGCTCTATAGATTGGTTCAAATTAGATTCTGAACGAACTTTTGGCAAAAAGGAAGGGTTTGTTCTTAAGAATACCCTGTCTTTATGGAAAAGCAAGTAGAGGGGCTTTACTGACAAGGCTTGCAGCTCTGACTCCCTTCTGGCAGAGGTAATAGTTATCAAAATAATGGTTTTCCACGTCAAAAACTTAAGCTTGCAAGATGATGCTGGCTCAAAAGGGAGAAAAATTAAATGGGATATTCCAAAATTTAAGTCCCATGGTGCTGGGGGGGGGGTCTCTGATAGGCGGTTGTAGTGAAAGAGTACCTTTTAGAAATGATTTGCAATTACGATGAGACCGGTTTCACCAATATGGAAACTAGAAATCGCTGCTAGTTGGATTTTTACGGTAGCTGCAGCTGCACCCTTGTTGAATAACTTTGCTAGAAACTCTAGAATGGAAGTGATTGGGGCGGTAAATGGATCAATATGGTTATGAGAAGCCCATAGAGAGAATCTTTTCCATTTGCTTCTATATACCTTTCTTGTTGAAGCTTTATGAGAAGATATTAGTCTATGTTTAATTGATGGAGAGGTTAGGAAACCTCGCTATGGTTGGAATTGCAGCAGCCAAGCTGTCAATTTGAGGGTCTGAAGGGAAGGGTGAAGCATTCCTGACAAGCCAGTCAAAAGGTCTGGAAATGGGTCCAGAATCCAAGGCTCCTCTCGAAGATGAGGCCACAGGAAGAAGAACCAGATTTGACGAGGCCAGTATGGGGTGATGAGAATCAAGTCCCTTCCCAAACAATTTGGGTATCAAGGGAAAAGGAGGAAAGACAGAGGAGACCCTAGAGCCGATCATGGACAAGTGTATCCCTTGGTGACTCCCCCGGAGGGGGGGATAAGGGCAAAGTAGCTGCTACTTTTCGCATTCATGGATGTTGCAAAGAGGTTGCAGCAAGGCTGGCCCCACTTGCAAAAAATCTTTTCTGCCACTTCCTGTTTTAGGGACCACTCGTGAGGCATAAGAATCGCTCTGATGAGTCTGTCTGCTATCACGTTGGATTTCCCCAGGATATTCATTCCTATCAGAAAACATTTGGAGGAGGTCACTCACTGCCATACTCCCAGGGCCTCTTGACAAAGGGGGTAAGATCTGGTTCCACCTTGTTTATGTACCAGACCACTGACATCTGTCTGTACTGTAATAGTTCCCAGTAGAGAGTCCTGGAATGCTTGCAATGCCAGAAGCACTGCTCTCATCCCTAGGACACTGATGTGCAAATGGGTCTCATGATCCTGCCATGTGCCTTGGACAGTCTTTCTCAGATAATGCCCCCCACCCTATCTGAGAATCATCCGTGGTCACTGTGGCCTATGGTTGGGGAAGTACAAGTGGTCGACCTAGCATCACCTGAGTGGAGTAAGGCCACCAATAAAGGTGTTTTCTGCAAGTTTCTGTTATTATTTTGTGGGACATCGATAATTCCTGCATTGACCACTGAATGGACAGCAGCCACTGGAGAATTCTCATGTGTAGACTTGCTAATGGGACCAGAGTTATTGCTGCTGCCATGGACTCCAAGACTTCCAGGACCATCTTCATTTGACCTTTTTTTCTTTGTGAGAAGACTTAAGATTTGGAGTCGTAGAACTTGGACTCTTTCTTGAGGGAGTCTGGCCATCATGTTTTTTGAATCCAACTCTGCTCCTATAAATATGACATGCTGAGAAGGCAACAAGGCAGATTTTTTTGCAGATTATTTTAATTCCAAGGTGAGAGCAGAGTCGCAAGGTGGTGTCTCTTGCTTTTATTAGTAGATGCTCGGTGGTGGAGGATAGGCGCCAGTCATCTAAGTATGGAAACACCAGGAATCCTAGGCGTCTCAATTGAGCCATGACTACTGTCATACATTTGAACACACTGGGGGCTGTAGTGAGTCTAAAGGGCAGAGCTTCAAACTGGTAGTGACTGATTCCCAGCCAAAAGTGCAGATGTCTCCTGGATCGCCTGTTCATTTTTATGTGATAGTACGCATCCTGCAGATTTATCAAGCACATCCAATTGTCTTGTCCCAGAAAAGGGAGTATCAACTGCAGTGTTACCATCCAGAACTTGGACTTTTTTACTGATCTGTTTAGATTGCCGAGATCCAGAATTGGTCTTCAGTCCCCTGTCTTCTTTGGAACTAAAAAAGAATCTTGAGTAAGTTCTGGATCCTATCTGGTTTCTGGGGACTGTTTGGATGACTCTTTTGTTTAGCAACTTTTGAATTTCTAGAGTTGCCTGATCTCTTTGGGTGGAATATCTGGAATCTTTTTTATGATTGGGACAGGAAAGGAAACGGGGATGGAGTAACCTCTGAGTATGATGTTTTGTACCAATTTGTCTTTTATTTCTTGCCAGGTTTCTGGGTAAAAAGATAAGCGACCCCCGGCTGCCTCCAAAGGTGGACAGGTGGGCCGCCTTTCAGGAGCACTGAAAGGGATTACCAAAGAACTTCTCCATCACCCTGATTCTGCGGACCCCCTCTGCCACATGGTTGGCATCTTCCGTTACCACTTCCCCTTCTGCCCCTGGGGGAAGATTCACCACATGTGTCCTGGAAAGCTCTCTGAGATTTTTGAAACCACATTTTCCCACTTCCTCTCTGACCTTTGGGATATGGTCTGGTAGGCAGGGAAAAATGGACTCCTATGGCTGACAGTGTCTTTCCTTCCTTTTTACACCTGGTTAGTGTGTCCTTGACCATGGGCCCGAAGAGAGATGAGCCATTGAATGGGGCATTCACAAAAAAAGATTAAAAGGTTCCACAAAGTCACACAACTGCAGCCAGGAAAGTTTCAAGAAAATTCCTGAACCCGCTGCTCTACTTGCTTCACGTGCTGCTTAAGAGATCAGTGTCATGGAGGAGTTGACAATTGAATTTAGAAAGCTGACAGGAGACTACCTGCAACTCCTTCAGCTACTGAACATTGGAGTGTATCTCCTAGTTCTTTCAGGAGGGGTCTCTGTAATTTTGCAAAATTGGTAAGGTAGTTCAGCGATCTAAGGGCAAAAGTCACTGAAGAAAAAATACTCTTCCCATATCTGTCCATTTGTTCAGTGAAAGAACAGACGAAGATATCTCAGAGAATTTCTTCTTGGCGGCTGCCGCCGCCACCACCACCATAGCATCAATTGGGACTCCCTTGGTCAGGAAAATTTTGTCAGCTGGGGATGTAATACACTTATATGGCCTCCTAGGAACAGATTCCACTGAATCTGGAAACTCTCACACCTTTCGAGAAAATAGGTCCATCAGTTCGTCAAAAGGTGGAGACACCCAAGTGGAGGAAGGTTGAGATCCAAAGGCCTTCAGGAGTATGGACTCCTCTGCTGAAGGGTTAGTGAGCTTCCAGCCACCTAAGTATTTCTAGAATGTCTCCAAAGGCAATATCATCAGGAGGTGACCGCAGGGATGCCTCAGCTTCATCTAGGTCCATATCAGAAGTGATGAACATATGACTCTGTTATTGTCCATGGTGTGAATGGCCTGAGATGTACCTTCCTGGATTACATGAAAAGAGACATGGAGGAGCTGTCCAATCTTGTAGCCCAGGCAGGTATGACCCTAGCCCTGAGTAGCATCCTGCCATCACCCAGAATGATACCACAGTACAAGGACAAAATGACTGACTTAAACAATTGGCTAAGCTTCTGGTGTCATTCTAAGGGGATCCAGTATCTGTCTGCCTGGAATGACATGATCGACAAACCACGATGCTTTGCCAGAGATGGCCTGCACCTGTCACCCTTGGGATTCTGGATACTGGCTAAGGCTCTTGACACTCCTATAGTGCCTGTTTTAGGCAAGGTTCAAATGACAAATTCATCACTGTAACAGGTACAAGCAAGGAAAATCTGAGGGTAATGCTACTTAATGCTAGAAGTCTAAACCTCAAAATGCACTCACTTGAGGCACTCCTTAAAATGGAGAACATCGACATCTGTGCAGTGACAGAGACCTGGTTCAAGGTTCTAGAGAGCACCCCTGCATTACCAGGCTATAATTCATGCCACACCTTTTGGCCCCCTAACCTGGACCAAAACACTAAAGGCGGAGGCGTGTCCATATTCATTAAGGATATCCACACCTCCAGGCTAGTTGCTCAGCATAATGCATCTGAGATTATCCAAGTGCAACTAACTCTGGGTAAGACCGCAATCCAAATTGTAGCTTGCTACAGATCCCCCCACCATGCCCCAGGATTCCCACTCCTCATTTCTTGATACACTGGAAAATATTAGAGTACAACCTAACACCCTAATAATGGGTGATTTCAACTACCCCACCATTAACTGTGAAAACTACTCATGTACCAACTCTTGTGTTCCACGTTTTCTGGAATTCATAATCTCCAATGCCTTGGATCAACTTATCCACACCCCCACCAGGGGCAACCGGTGTTCCACACCAGAGGTCAATTCCTCGTTGGTCAGATCTGACCACAAGCTAATCACCCTAGACATCCACATCCCATCCCCACCCCCCATTAGAGAAACCACCGTAAAAAAATTCTCCAAAGCCTAAGACAGAAGTGGCAAACTTCACGACACCCATGCTGACGGACAATAGAGGTACGACTGCTGAATCCTATAGAAATGCACTTTATAAGCATTTACATGAGTGCATGGATCGTGCAATCCCTAACAGAATTAAGACTCTCTCCTCCAAAAAAAGGAAGCCAATCTGGTGGTCCCCTGCCATAAACAAACTCGACAACACAAGAAAGAAACTGTTGCAAAAAAGAGTAAAATCCCATGATTGGAGGAACTCCGTGGTCAGCCTCAGGAAGAAGCTGCGATCCCTGATATAGTCCTCCAAAGCTAGTTACAAAAACAAAATCACCACTGATTCTAAAGACAACCACAAAGCATTCTATAGCTATGTCAAGAATCTCAATGGCAATGCTCAGATCTGCTCTGAGTTACAGCACAAAGGCACTAAATATACAGAACCAATTGATATTGCCAACATCCTGGCAGATAGGTTCAGTGCTAACTTTACCCTCTCTCACCTCCTAAAGGGCCCATCTCTATACTGGAAGAATGCAAAGTTCCTGTAATCATTGCTGCACAAGTAATAAAAACACTCGCCAAAGCCAAGAACACAGCATCCATGGGACCTGACAAAATCCCAGGCTGCGTTCTACATGAGCTAGAGAATGAACTGGCACCCCACCTAAGTACCATGTTCAATCATAGCTTCACCTCAGGCTTTGTGCCCACTGAACGGCACACAGCAATGGTTATCCCACTCCACAAAGGGGGAGCCAACACGGACCCCAGGAACTACCATGCAATTAGCCTGATGAGCCTGGTCTGCAAGGCTATGGAACGTATCATCATGGAACTTATAAACAAGGACACTGGTAATCTTCAAACTCTGGACCCTACCCAGTTCAGGTTTGTAAAAGGAAGATCATGCCTCCAAAACCTGACAGACTTCTTTGAAGTGGTCAACAAAGTCGTAGATGAGGGTAAGGTGGTTCACACAGCCTATCTAGATCTCGCCAAGGCTTTCAACACCATCCCCCAACTCTGGAATTATAGATAAACTCACTAAACTAGGTATAAATCCCTATGTCACAAGATGGGTTGCCAACTGGTTCACTGACAGAACTCACACTGTGAAAGTAGCAGACTCTAAATCCAACTTCAGACCAGTGACAAGTGGAATATCACAGGGTTATGCCTGGGTCCTCTCCTGTTTGGTATCTACTTCTTTGAACTACAGGCTAACACAGAAGTTCGCAGATGACTGCAAACTAGGAGCCATAATCAAAACTCCTAACGATGTCACATCCTTCAAAAGGGCTTCACTGAGACAGATTCCTGGTGTCAAAGCCATGGCCTCAAGCTCAATGCCAAAAAGTGCATTGTCATCCCTTTTGGTAAAAACTCTGTACCCATGAACTACCATATAGGCAGTAGTCTAGTTAACACCAAAAGTGTGATAAGATACCTTGGGACACAGGTAGACAGTAGTTTCTCCTTTGATAATCACATCAACACAGTAGTCAGGAAATCCCTCTACGTGGCACACCTCATCTCAAAAGGTTTCTCATCCAGGAAAAGAGAGGTCATTGTTCCCCTCTACTTATCACTCATTAGACCCATTATAGAGTACAACGCTAGTTTTGGTATGCACCTCACAAGACATCTACAACAATTGGAAAGGCCACAGAAATACCTCACAAAGAGGATTACCAGCCTCAAACAAATACCCTACGCAGACCATCTCAAAAAACTCCAGCTTTACTCTGTTGCATATCGCCTACTCAGAGTAGGAGTCTGCCTAACATACAAGGTTGTGTCAAACCAAAAGCTGTTGGACATGCTCCACTTAAAGAAATCCCAATCCCTCCGAGCTACACGCTCTAGGGACCTAAACCTTGTCACCACATCAAACAGAACATGCTGGAGGGATAGATTCCTGTCCCAGAGACTTCCCATACTCTGGAACAAACTACCTATCTATATCAAACAAAGCTTCTCATTAGCACTCTTCAAGAAAAATCTTGATGACTGGATGGGAGATAGGAAATTCACCCCGGGGATCACTTCTGTGGCTCTGCTTGACAGCAGCAGAGGAAAATAATTTTCTTGGGTGGCGAAAGATAGGGTACCATTTGGCTAGGCTTATATAGGGCCTAGGGCCAACAGCCTAGTACCTACCTATGAACCTATGAAATGTTGCCTCTTACATAACTTCTTCCGTGGGACCACTCAGAGGGGTATGCTGGAGAAGCTTCAGAACAGTGGGGGAGTGCCCTTTGGGACATCCTGAAACCTAGGATCTCTGTGTCCCTGTGGAAGGATACAGAGGCAGACACCTGTGCTATAGGGGGAAGAGCGTCCAGAGATGACAGTGGAATTGCCTGTGGAGACAGTACTCTCCTCATCACCTCAAAACCCCCCCTATCCCTGATCTGAGGAAATCCCTGGATCTGAGGAAGCCGAGGGAACTCCCGGAACCAAGGACGATGGGCCCGAGGCTGAGGTAGGGGCAGAGCTCACCTGAGCAGATGCCCTGAGAGGCATGATTGGATCCGACAACTGTCAGATCCAACTCACATCCCCAGACCCAACTGGAGAGCGTTTGCACCTAGACTCCTTGAGTTCCGATGGAGCAGAGGATGTTGGAGAAATGGTCAGGGCCAAAGATGCCAGTAAAGGTCTCGGCTCCAAAGTTTCCGCCAGTATCAGCTCTGGACATTCTGACTCTGAAGTCCGAGATCGGATCAGAGGAGGATTTGGAGCAGAAGGGGAGGATACAGTCTGATCCAAATCCCTCAGGGTTGGATCCAATAATAATTTGGCCTGCGCCGGAGTCCTTAATAGCCTTTGTATCACTCGATCGACATCATCGTCAAACAGGCTTCTGGAAGACTGAGTCAAGGGGGCTCGAAATTTAGAAGGCTGCAGAATGGGTGACCTGAGGGTCGGAGAGAACTGCTCCAAGACTGGGGACCAGCTCCGAATTTTAATTTCCTTTGGCACCAAAACCGATGGTGTTGGGGCAGATGATTTTTTTGGATCTGGAGAGCTTCTAGTGTCGAAATTTTTCCCATTTTTTTTTTAGATGGCTCCGATGGAGCTCTAGAAGAGGAAGATCACTTCTCTGATTTGTCAGATTTTGTGGAGGGAGATTTTTGTGATTTAGCTGAACCCAGACCTTCTTGAATAGCCTCTGAGAAGGACGTCTTTAACAGTCCTCTCAATATGAGTTTGTTTTTTCTTTCCAGGAGAGCTCTATGCTTAAAAGAATGAGGGTGGCCTACTGGTTAAGGTGTTTTCCTTACAAACACAAGGTGCAGGGTTTGAGTTTCACAAGGGATAATTGGCTAGGCTTAAAATGGCTCGCAAGGGCAGTTAGCTTAGTACTAATCTATGAAAAATACAGGAAGACTCCTGGAGACGGACAATACACAGATTGTGTGTCTGTCAGTCAATGACATTTTTTATCCACAATCCTTGCATTTTTTAAAACCAGACTGTTTCGAATCCTTGGAAGACATTTTTGAAGAAAAAACAATTTGTATATAAAAGTTTTTTTTTTTTTTTTTTTTTTTTTTTAACAAGTACAAAAAGAGAAAGTTGTCAAAGAAAGGCACAGCCCTCTAAGGTAAACGGACTACGCTCAAAAGACAGAAGAGGAAGGGAAGAGAGAAAGCTCTCTAACTCAAACGAGCTAAGGGGGAGACAGTTCTCTAATTTAACTGATCTGTCAGAAAACTGGATTTTTAAGGAGGTATGAGAGAAGGAGCCCTCTAACTTAAATGGGCTATAGAAAGTTTACGTAAAAGCTGGGAGAGGGATAATACGACCCAACAAAAACCAACGGCCAACCAGCAAAAAAAAACAGACAAAAGAGGTGGAGTATACTATTTAGCACAACAAACTACAACTATTTAACACTAGTATAACAAAAATAGCAAGGATTTAAACAGTGAAAGATTATACTCAGCCAGAGCTAGTAGAATGAGCACCCGATCTTGTTTAGTGTCAAAAAAGATCTGGGATATGGTGCTAGGGCATGCTGGGATAGGGTTTAGCCACAAGCTAGTGGAAGACCTCGAGCTTGCATACAAGACTTAGTCGGATCTGAGGATTGGATCCAAACCCATCCTAGTAAGAACGAAGGCACGATCGGACAACAACACATCAGATAATTAAGAAATAAACAAGTATATTTTGCAGCAACATAGCAGCGGGTGTAGTTAATTGATTAAGCTGAGATATAATTATATGTATTTTGTCACAAGAGTGGAAGACAGACAAATAAGAGGTAAGTCACTGACATGTATGTGTACATAGGGGAGGTAATTTAGGAATAATTCAACTTGTTGAATAGCTGGGGCATATTTATTCTTTGAAGAGATGTGTGTCGTTGGGGGAGTATGGAGGGGGAATTGAGCTCTCAGATTTTAAGATCATATATAAACTATCAGGTATATAACTAGGTATAAATCCCTATGTCACAAGATGGGTTGCCAACTGGCTCACAGACAGAACCCACACTGTGAAAGTAGCGGATTCCAAATCCGACATCAGACCAGTAACAAGTGGAGTACCACAAGGTTCAGTCCTGGGTTCTCTCCCATTTGATATCTACTTGTCTGAAGTGCAGGCCAACACAGAAGGTCTTTGGCTAACAAAGTTTGCAGATGACTGCAAACTAGGAGCCATAATCGAAACTCCTAACAATGTGGACAAACTACAAAAGGGCTTCACTGAGACAGATACCTGGTGTCAAACCCATGGCCTGAAGCTCAATGCCAAAAAGTGTATTGTCATCCCCTTTGGTAAAAACTCTGTACCCATGAACTACCACATAGCTGGTAGTCTACTTAATGCCGAAAATGTGATAAGAGACCTTGGGACACAGGTGGACAGTAGTCTCTCCTTTGATAATCACATCGCCACAGTGGTCAGGAAATCCTTCTACGTGGCTCATCTCATCACAAAAGGATTCTCATCCAGAAAAAAAGAGGTCATTGTTCCCCTCTACTCATCACTCATTAGACCCATTATAGAGTACAACGCCCCTTTTGGTATGTACCTCACAAGACATCTACAACAACTGGAAAGACCACAGAAACACCTCACAAAGAGGAGTACTGGCCTCAAACAGATGCCCTATGCAGACCGTCTCAAAAAACTACAGCTTTACTCCATTGCATATCGCCTACTCAGGGGCGATCTCTGCCTAACATACAAAGCTATGTCAAACCCAGAGCTGTTGGACATGCTCCACTTAAAGAAATCCCAATCCCTCCGAGCTACATGCTCTAGGGACCTAAACCTTGTCACTACAATAAACAGAACATGCTGGAGGGATAGATTCCCGTCCCAGAGACTTCCCATACTCTGGAACAGACTACCTATGTCAAACAGAGCTCCTCATTAGCACTCTTCAAGAAAAATCTTGAGGATTGGATGGGAAATGGGAAATTCACTCCAGAGATCACTTCTGTGGCTCTGCTCGACAGGGTACAGGAAAATAAATTTTTTGGGCGGCGAAAGCCATGGTACATTTTTTGGCTAGGCTTGTATGGGCCCTAGGGCCGATAGCCTAGCACCTACCTATGAACCTATGATATCACTGGAGTAAAGAGAATTTCCTGCTTTGTTGTGAGCTTTAGGGCTCTTACATCTCTCTACTAGAGCAGAGATCTCTTTTAATGGGGTGGAGTTGTAAAATACCTCTTAGCGCTGGGCATTTTTCAGAGTAAAAGACTAGTCTGTGTGCAAACTGAAGATGAGAGTAGGTAAGGTGGCAAGGTAGCTCAAGCCAATTCAGGTGCCAGATGGCAATATATTGATGTGTGGAGTATGGCTAGTTGAAAGCAAATGTGGCTGTTTTATTATAGCATTGCTCAAGTTTAGTTGTCAGGGTGGACTGGAGGTTAGTGAAAACAGGACAAGCACACAGAACTGTAGGAAACAGGTAAGTGAATATTAAGTGGCTGCTAATATTGTACAGCTGCTTTCAGTAAGACATTTGTTGGCTCTGCAGAGCAATCCTAATTTTTTATGTGCTTTTCTTGATTACTTGTTGGATGTGGTGATTAAATGTCATGGCACTGTCTGCTATAACCCTAGTAAATGAGTTTTGGAGACCACCTCAATATTTATGTTATTTGCAGATGTGATTTGAAAGTTAGCTTTGCATTTGGTCTGAGTCTTAAGCATGACAAAAGTTTTGTTCTTTTGGGAGGTTTACTATTGGGTCTGATTTTGCAAGCTAATTTTCTATGGAGGGAAATAAATGTTGTGTGAGCTCTTGGAGAAGAATTGGATTTTATAGAGAGCAGATAAAGGTTTTAAATGTTGTGTGAGCTCTTGGAGAAGAATGGGATTTTATAGAGAGCAGATAAAGGTTTTATCACCATCATACTGACTACCTTGGAGTGTTTTGAGGCAATGTGAAAATTATTGATAAATATATTCAAGCAGGAGTGGTCCTAGTATGGAGCCTTGGGGAACACAGGTAGAGACTGGTAAAAAAGGTTGAGATGCTAGACTACCATTTGACAGCTTCAGATCTAATAGATAGGTACCTGAGGAACCAAGAGAGACTGGAATAGTACAGATCAAGGGAGGTTAACTGATGGAGCAGTTTATTATGAGACAGAGTGTCAAAGGCTTTACAAAGGTCCAAGAAGAATATTATCTGTACTGCAGCCATGTTTAACACTATTAGTGAAGTGTATTAGTGCATTAGAGGTACTGTGGGTTGATCTAAAATCATGGTAAGGGGAGAAGAGAAGGATGTTCATCATATTCATTACTACTGCAGTAGCCTGAGCCATCATGGGTTCTGTTCTGCCAAGAGTATAACAGCTGGCCAGCTTCCATAGCTTCAAAGCACCTTCCATGCACCCATACTGACAGGCTGCTCAAGATGAGGTGAAAGAAAGACACTTTTGGGCACAAAGCCATTCAGAGATTTACTGCTGCCAAAGAGTATATTCCTCGGAGGCTTTTCAGGATTGACAGTTGGCTTGTGCTGTAACTTTGCTAGGCAGATAAGTTCCCTTGGGGAAAAAACTGTCCATTTAATAACTTTGTTTATTACTGATACTTTCCTCTTCACCAAAGTTATTTTAAAGCTAGGAGTCTGTGTTTTAACAAACTTTCATGGGACTATACTGTACTTTTAAATTGGAGTGCTCTTTTTTCCTGTTAGTTTAAAAGTTGTTTAACGTAACTGAACATTTTTTTTTTGTGTGGAGACATTATGTTTATTTTACTTTGTGGGGCTGGCAAAGTGTTTTAAAGTGATTTTTTGATGTGTCTGGCTGTGAAAAAGTAACTTTTAAAAACTTGTTTATACCAGTATTTGCTACTTGCTTTCCCCAGGAAAATGGAGCCATTGACCCATAGAACAATCTGTTGGCCCTACATTCATTCCTTCTTCCAGCAACAAAAAGAAAACGGTAAGCAAACATCCTTTGCCATTACAGCAGGCTAGCAATTTTCCTCAGATGCAGGTGACTGACTCTGCTGTGACCAGTAATTGTACCTCAGACCACTCTATTTTACCCTGGATTCTTCTAGTGTAGCACCTATGGCCACTATGGACCGAGGGTTAGCCATGTCTTCTGTGGCTGTTAGGGTCTCCTCAGTGAGAAAGGGAGAGCGCCACTCTTGTTCGTCCTGAGAAAGTGAAGGAAGGTTTCCCAGTTTTGTCAGAATGTTGTGCCCATCTCTGTGGAAGCTGTTGTAACCATTAACAACATGGCTGGTCCCATTTTTCCTGTTAAAAAGAAACAGAAAACTAAACATGAATCTACGCCTTCTCAAATTTCCTCAGATAGGAGTAGTTTAGTGGGTGTGGCTCAGGGTATAATTCAGGCTACTAACTTTTTTACTATAAACTACTTTACAAGAAGGAAGAGAGATACCTCGTTACCTGAAGAGATTCAAAATTCTGAATCAGGACAGGAGGAAGAAGTGATAGACACAGGAGTTTCCCCTCAGATTTCTGATTGAAACTCAGGAGAGAGCTCAGTTTCTGACTCTCCGTGTGTGTGTGTGTGTGTGGGGACTCTTTCTGAGACAACTTCTGTTGAATGTGCCAGTGCTTTCAGTGGGAGAATACTGAAGTTTTTCAGTCACTAAGAATAAAATATGAGCTGTTACAGAAGGGATTTCTAGAACCTTCACCCATTCCTCCAGTTCTGTCAGCTTTGTCGGACGTATGCGTTATTGTCTGCAATATTCCTGAGAGTCAGCCAGCTGCTCCTAGAAAGGCAGATAGGATGTATAAAATTTTTTAAGCACCTGTCTCAAAACTGACCCAGCAGCTATAGCTGCAGTTAATTCTATTGCTGCTAAACATTTAGTTTATTCCAATCCTGCTCTTTCTGACATAGATGGGAAGATTACTGATAAGTACGGGGAAAATGTGTGCAACTCTGATTTCCAGAATTTTGAATTGTTAGGTTCATATGTTAATGTTTTTCTGACTCTTGACTAATTGTGAAATTATGAGGAATATTTTGTCTGCAGTTTCTTCTTGTCAGAAAAAAAATCTGCTTTAAATAACTTAATTTCTTGTACTGCTCAAGTCACTACTCAGTGTGTACAGTGTCCGTAAGACTGAGTTGATACTTCTATAACCACTATGTTTGAGGAGATTTGCATGTTTGCATTCTCAGAACCTCAGTTATGAAGTAAAAATTATATTTTAAATTCTCCTTTGGACAGAGACTTCGTTTTTGCCCCTTCTACTACATAAATGATCAAAAAGTGTGACGAAAAAGTTAAGCTGATGCAGGGAATCTCTTAAGTTTTTCAGACCTCCATTTTCAAACTTTCTATGGATCTTCCTCTTTCGATGCATTCTCATGCCAAAATATTTCTGAAAGGTGTTTTACATAAGAGGCCACCACGAAAAGCAGTGGCCCCTCCTTGGAGTCTTAATTTTATGTTACAGAAGCTAACACTTGCTCCATTTGCACCAGCAAACCTGTCGGACTTTAAATTCTTAACATGGTAACAGTTGTATTGATTACTTTGACCTCTGCAAGAAGGGTATTCTGAGATGTAAGCTCTTATGCTGAGACAACCCTATCTTATTTTCCACAGGTACAGAGTTTCTTCGAGAACAAATCCTTCATTGTGCCTAAAGTGGTAACTGAGTTTACTTTATTCCAAAACATCCATCTCCCCATTTCCTTTCCTGAACCTAAACGACAGAGAGAAAAGTTACTCTATACCTTCCATAGACAACTGTGGTACTATCGTGACAGAACTAAATCTGTCAGATCTTCAGATCAATTGTTCATTTCTTGTGAAGGGAAAAAGAAGGAACATGTGTCAAAATAGACCATTTCCAAATAGTTATCCAAGGCTACTACCTTTTGTTATATTCATCACAAAAAAACTATTCCAGGAATGGTCAAGGCTCACTCTACCAGGGCTTTGGTTTCATTTAGGGTTTTTTGGAAAGGTATTCTAGAAGCTGCAACTTGGTCCTCTGCACATACAAAGCATTATACGTTTGATTCCTTCTCTAGGTCTAGATCAGACTTTGCAAGGAAATTCTCCAGGGGCTCCTGGACTCTTCTCCTTCCACCTCCCGAATGTAGTAAGCTAGGGTAATCTACCCAGATAGCTAAGGCTACTACAGCAGTGATCAATATGATGACAGAGTGCAGTTGTAATAGTAAACTTACCATAACATTAGATGTTCGAATGATCACCGTTGCAGTAACTACTACCTCCCACCCTCCTTTTGATATGTTGTTTATGCCAGGGTGTGTTTTTTTTTTTTGTTCTTCCTAGCACTGTCCTTTAAAGGCTCAGCATCTCTCTCTCTGCTGACAGGAATGCTCTAAAGAACTTTGTGCCAAACTTGTCTTTTAGTCAGCTAAACTCAAGCCACCTCCCAGTTTTGGTGCACAGAAGGTGCCCCAAAGCTTTGGAAGCTGGCTAACTGTTATATCTTTGGCAGGATATCACTCACGTAGCTAAGGCTACTGCAACACTGATCATTCAGACATCTACTGCTAAGAATGTGGTTGAGGAGTTGAGAATGGATGCATTTTTTTAAGATGGGGGAAAAGTATTGCTATGTGTCTATAGTTAGAAAGATCAGTTGTGTTTCTCCTTTTATGCAAGCTTAGAATGAATGATTCCTTCCACAGGGATAGGAAAGAAAGACTGTTGTTTGGATCTGTTAAGGAGTACTCAGACAGGGTAAGCAATGGCATCTGCTGCACTTTTTTAGGTATTTAGTGGGTAGATTATCTTCATGTAGGGTGGCAGATTCTTGTTTTATAAGGTGCTTTTTAATGAGAGACGTTTGGGCAGTGTTAATGGAGAATGTGTTACGGTTACCATTGACTTGGCAGTTGAGTTGGGGTGAATGGTTTGTGTCTATGTTGAGTAGTGATCTTTACATCATCAATGAAGTGGGAGTTAATTAATAAAGTGATGTTGTCTGCGTGCGTATCTTGGTATGATCTTGGTTGCTGTATTCTACCAGGGGATAAAAGCATTATGGCACAGATTGTAGGCTCACTGACAGGATGCAGCTTGGAAGTGGATGACTTGATGATATGGAGGAGGGCGGACATTCTATGTATCCAAGAGACAAGATGGAAGGGAAGTGCAGCAAAGCCACTTCACCTGGGGTCCAGACTCTACTACTCAGGAGGGGGACAGGCTAGAAATGGTGTAGGAATTGTGGTCAGAGAGGGTTCAGAAGGCAGTGAGGGATATCATCAGAATTGACTATCGACTCATGGCAATCAGACTCCAGTGTAATGATAGGGCAGTATTCATAATCTCAGCCTATGTCCCATAGCAGGGTTGTGATAGCGCTGACAAGAGTACATTCAGACAGCAGCTGCAGGACCTACTGGATAAAGCAGGACAACATGAATTGGTGTTGATAATGGATGAACTGAATGCACATATCGGGACAGACAGAATAGGATATTAGGACTGCCTGGGTCCACATGGGTGGGCCAAAAGGAATAAAGGACAGGCCATCCTAGACTTCTATCTGGCAAATGGCTTGATAGTAGCCAACACATGGTTCAGGAAGGGAGACAGTTACAAGATCACACACAAGAGTAGCCAACATGCAACTCAGGTAGACTTTCTTCTAGTAAGGAAAAAGTACTGGGGTAGAATCCATGAGTGCAAAGTCATCCTCAGTGAAACACTCAGCTCACGGCACAAACCACTAGTTGCCACAATCAGCTGCAAGCAGTGGTCAGACAAGGCTCTAAAGGTCAACAGAGACCAGGCTGAGGACCTGAAAGTTGACTGGAGAGAAAGTATAACAGTTCAAGGAGTTACTCAGGGCTCTTGCACCCCAAGAAAAGGAGGAAATAGGTGGAGCTGAACAAGAATGGCAGCGCCTAAAAACAGAATGTGTTAAGACTACAGAAAAGATATGTGGCCGAGCAAGGTATGGAAATAAGGTACATAAGGAAAGCTGGTGGTGGAATGCAGAAGTCATCAAAAGAAAGGAGTGCAGGAAAAAGTGGGAGATAGAAAAGAACAACCAGGCTAGGAAGGACTACTGGTTGGCTAACAAAGAAGTTAAGAAAGAAGTTGCAATAGCAAAGATAAGGGCATCAGAGGCAGTCTACCAACTTCTGGAAAGTGACTCAGTAAGTGACACAAAGAAACTATATCAGACTGCAAGGCAAAGACAGAAAGGAAAAGAAGATAGTCAGACACCCTTCATAAGGGATGCCAGCAACAACTTGCTCACCAGTCCACAGGACATCAAAGGCAGATGTGAAGTAGTATTTCCAGCACTTTTTGAATGAAGAAAACTCCACAGAAGCTGTACTGCCCCAGAAACACCCTACAATGAGAGAAGAAGAGGAGCCCACCCTAGAAGAAGTAAGAACAGCACTAAGGAAGATGAAGTCAGGGAAAGCAGCAGGCTCAGCAGATAGGATAAAGATGCTAGGTGAGATAGGGGAGAAATGGCTCCTAAGGGTACTCATAGCAGTGTGGAGAGAAAGGAGTATCCCAGATGACTGGAGAATATGCATGCTCATGCCAATGTACAAGAACAAAGGGGACATCCACAACTGCAGGCAGTACAGAGGCATCAAACCCCTATCACACTGCATGAAAGTTTTGGAGAGGGTGACTGATCAACGGATGGGGGATGAGCAGTTTGGATTCAAATCAGGATGCAGCACAACTGACCCAATGTCTGCAGTGAGACAAATACTTGAGAAGAAGCTAGAGATGAGGAGAGAGTCCAACTGGGCATTCCTAGTCTTGGAGAAAGCATGTGACAAGGTCCCAAGAAATATGGGCAGCACTGCGGTGATTTGAAGTCCCAGAAACATTGGTAGAATTAGTTCAAGCTATGTACAAGGACCCAATGACTTGGGTACAAACTTTGTTCGGCCTCACAGAGGGCTTTCCCAGTGTGAGTGGGTGTACACCATGGTTCAGCTCTGAGACCACTACTGTTCACACTGGTGATGGATTATATTAGTAAACAGGTTGGAGGGGAGAGATCAACAAAGTTGTTGTATGCAGATGATGTGGCATTACAGGCAGACTCTGAGCAAGAACTTCAGCAAAGGATAGAGAAATAGAATGCAAAACTGAAGGCACATGGGATGAAACTAAGCACAAATAAGACAGTGGTAATGGCAACAAATTGGGGAAATCAGAAGAAGTTGAGAATTAAGATAGAAGGGAAGATAGTGAAACAGATAAATAGCTTCACGAATCTGGGAGGAGAAGGGTAATCTGAATGAAGAAGTCAAAGCTAGAATTGGGGGGGGGTGATTGCAGCCAACTGTTCTGAAGTCTCAGGTGTGGTCTATGACAGCAAAATGCCAATGAAGCTGAAAAGTAAGGTGTACAAGACAATGGTGTGACCAGTACTACTGTATGCTACAGAAACCTGGGCAGTAAAGGCAGAACAGTTGAAGAAACTAGAGGTGATGGTAATGAAGTGCCTGAGAAAGGTGGTAGGATGCACACTGTGGGACAGTTGAAGAAATGAGGACATAACAGCAGAAGCCAAAGTAACTCCAATTGCAGAAAAGATGAAAGAGAACAGATTACGATGGTTTGAACATGTGCAGAAAAGCAGAAGAAAATTTGGTAAGGAAGATTTGGGGTAGACAGGAAGCGAGGATGTCCAGCAAAGAGGTGGATGGGATTTTGTGAAAGAAAATCTGTGACAGTCAGGCATGAGTGTTTAAGAAGGCAGGAGTGTAGCAATGAATCGAGAGAGATGGCAACAGTTAACATGAAACCCCAACCCCATAAATAAAAATGGGAAAAAGGGGGCTGATGATGATGATAACATAGATCCAGAAAGTAAAAGGAATTTTTTAATGATCGTTTTGGAGTTTAAAATAGTGACTTATTTTGTATAATTTTTTTAATTTTTATTTTTGTTTGCTTGTGAAGGTGTCTGAATTTTTGGAGATTTTGTTTTATTAACTTGATACGTTTTCCAAGCCTTATCCCAATCCTGGATTAATTTTTTGGTTGTTGCAAACAGATGGGATCATTGTTTTGTTTAGTCTTCTTTCTGCATATGGGTACCAGTTTTACAACATTGAGGAAGGTGGTATTAAAGAGGTGGGCTGCATCATCTAGGGGAAAGGTGTTTAGATTACTTTAGTTTATAAAAGTAAGAATGGTTAACAAAAAGTTTCTTTATGAAAGTTTGCTAGATTTATTTCATAATTCTTTAAAACGGTACTTCTTGGGTTAAGGAGTTGTATGTCTAATGGTAAAAATTGGTAGATGATCAGTAAATGGTAAGGTGCCTGAACATGAAATTTTATCACATTTGTTAGAAGCCAGCCTAGTGCTGATTTTCCTATCTGATTTGCTGAGTCTGGTTGTGGTATGAACAAGTTGTGAGGAACTGTAAAAGTTTAATGACTCTGGGAGGAGTTAGAGGTAAGGGACAGCCAATCTATGTTTAAGTCACCCAGGATTATTGTTTCAAGGTAAATATTTGATATAGTCCAGGAAATGAAATGTTCTAATGTGTTCATGTTATCAGGTGGAATACATACAGCTATGTATGATATTCAGGCTTTTCTTGTCATTGAGTCAGAGGAGGGAGAGGAGTATTTCGGCAATTGTTGAAGGTGAGGGGAGTATTTGGGCAAACAGAGATTTTCAGGAGTTAGAATACACCACCGCCTTGTTTTGTCCTTCTGTCAAATCTACATATACTGTAACCTGACGAGGTGATTTCCTAAACTTTGATGCTTGGCTTTAGGCCAGTTTTGGAGATGGCAATGATGTCCAGAGTGTGGGTGTTAAACTATGCATGACGGTCAGTTGTTCTGTCAATGATGTTTCTGAAGATGATATAATAGAATCTTTGTGTAGGTTGAGCTGTAAACAAACTATAGGTATGAGGCTGGAGAATACCCTGGCAGAGTAGGCCTCAATATCACCACACAGCTGTATTTTGTTAGGAGACAGGGCATAGACAAATTGCGGTTTATATTTTATTCTGGTTCTGGGCATGAGTTTTAGCATGTATGGGAGAACTGGAGAATACCTCGGCAGAGTAGGCCTGAATATCACCACACAGCTGTATTTTGTTAGGAGAGCGGGCATAGAGAAATCGTGGTTTATATTTTATTCTGGTTCTTGGCATGAGTTTTAGCATGTATGGGTGAAGCGGCAAGAACTGGGCATTTAAAGAAGTCTATGTAGGAGCTATTATAGAGGTTTGTTGATATACAGGGGATGATAGCGGTAATATTTTTGTTGGGTACTAGAAAATCATTGTCGAGATGGTGGACATGGTATGAGGAGCAGTGTTTTGAGTATGAAAGGTAATCTAAAATGTTGTATGGGTAGGTAATATGCCTTATATCTCATGGCACAGTGGGGAAGTTATTGATTTTTTTCTGATTTCAAAGCCATATACATTATTAAATAACTAAAATAATTAAATAACTGACATAATCTCTTACGAAGACTCCTCATCAGTAACTGTATGGTCAAGCATCTAAAGGATTTCCAACAAACAATAAGAACGTTCTCCTCTTTAT
Organism: Protopterus annectens; assembly: GCF_019279795.1. Taxonomy (NCBI): domain Eukaryota; kingdom Metazoa; phylum Chordata; order Ceratodontiformes; family Protopteridae; genus Protopterus; species Protopterus annectens. The sequence goes on from NC_056733.1 coordinate 1,107,664,881, forward strand.
GGCCTTCTACTATGATTTTTTAAGTCTGTTACTATGAATTTGAATGTACAGAGTTTGAGAGGTACAGCTGCTTCTGCTTCTAATAGCAGACATGGATGCAACATAGGAGCTGTTAGTGTTACAGCGGCAGAACCTAATGGCATAGCTCAATACTTTTTACAAACTGTTTCAGTTAAAAAAAATGTTTTTCTGTGTCTCCTGTAAATAGATACTTCAAGATGTCTGACTGTCATTAGCTCTGTATCCAGAAATTCCTCCTGTATTCTGCCAAAATATTAAGTTTAGTGTTGTGCAGAGGGAGGAATGTACATAACCATTTCAGCCTAGTGGTACTAAAGAGTCACACTTACAGAATGAAACAATTATTATCTGCAAACTGTTTCAGAATTTTGGAAAGTAGGAGGAGTAGCCAAGAGCAAAATTTTAGCTTTTATAGAAATTATACTAATAGCCTATCAACAGAACTACACTGCAATCTGTTTAAAACATTAAGTAAATGAAAAAGCCGCATTTATTTCAAGTGTATTTGTATTGTTTTGGGTTTATCATAGCCAATACAGTATCATGAATTGCAAAAGCCAGTAGTATGTAATCATCACGGACTGCAGTTAAGTTATACAGCATATAAGATCTTAAGCATCCTTTGTCGGTTGTCAGTCTACAGCCCTAACTACTTTCTTCGTATCTGCAGTATTTTATTGATTTCCTTCCTCCATATTTTCAAAGTCAGTGTATTTCTGCACTGTCATGAGATGCAATGGTTTAGCCAGAAGTATTTTTGTTTTGAACTGCTGAGCTTGCCTTTGCATAGTTTTATTTAGACCTTAAAATAAGATGTGATTTTACAAGCAGCTGATCTCTGGTGGTACATAATGGGTGTAATGTGGAACACTGTGTGTTTTTTGTCAGGCATCTAAAACTGTGTATGAACTTGCAAGGTCAACAATTGACTTAACAAAACAAGGCTTACTTCAGTGAGTCATAGCTATGGAGACAAAGAATATGCAGATCCCTTAAAAAACAGAGCATTTCCTAATTATATCAGAACTTTCTTAAGAAGCTTTTGTTTCATTTGTTCATAGGTTCATGCTAGGCTAATGATCACAAGGGCCTTTTTAAGTCTAGCTATGCCTCCCAAACATCTGACAAGTTCTGGTATTCTGATGTAAGCAGGGACCTGGGAGATGAAACATTTACAAGTAGGGACTTGGGAGATAAACCAATTACAGGCTGCCTGTGTCCATTAGAAACAGTGTTGCCAAATCAGGGAAGAATTTCTTATTCTCCATCCAGTTGTCCAAGTTACACTTGAATTGGGTTAGGGAGGAACTCTGCTTCACATGGATGAGGAGTGTATTCAAGAGAAGGGATAGTCTCTGGGATACAATAAGTATGTCAAGCATTGATCTCATTGCACAATAGCTCCACTCCTTTTAGTTGGCCACACCCCTTCTTGTTGGCCACACCCATTCAGCTGTCTCCTGCAACCCCCCTTTGATTTGAAGTCACCAGCCGCCACTGGGTGAGATAGGGAAGAAATGGCGCCTGAGGGTACTCATAGCAGTGTAGAGAGAAATGCATATCCCAGATGACTGGAGAATATGCATGCTCATGCCAATGTACAAGAACAAAGGGGACATCCACAACTGCAGGCAGTACAGAGGCATCAAACCCCTATCACAATGCATGAAAGTTTTGGAGAGGGTGACTGATCAACGTATGGGAGATAAGCAGTTTGGATTCAAATCAGGATGCAGCACAACTGACCCAATGTCTGCAGTGAGACAAATACTTGAGAAGAAGCTAGAGATGAGGAGACTGTCCAACTGGGCATTCCTAGTCTTGGAGAAAGCATGTGACAAGGTCCCAAGAAATCTGGGCAGCACTGAGGTGATTTGAAGTCCCAGAGACATTGGCAGAATTAGTGCAGGCTATGTACAAGGACCCAATGACTTGGGTACAAACAGTGTTCGGCCTCACAGAGGGGTTCCCAGTGGGAGTGGGTGTACACCAAGGTTCAGCTCTACCACTACTGTTCACACTGGTGATGGATTATATTAGTAAACAGGTTGGAGGGGAGAGATCAACAAAGTTGTTGTATGCAGATGATGTGGCATTACAGGCAGACTCTGAGCAAGAACTTCAGCAAAAGATAAGAGAATGGAATGCAAAACTGAAGGCACATGGGATGAAACTAAGCACAAATAAGACAGTGGTAATGGCAACAAATTGGGGAAATCAGAAAAAGTTGAGAATTAAGATAGAAGGGAAGATAGTGGAACAGGTAAATAGCTTCAAGAATCTGGGAGGAGAAGGATAGTCTGAATGAAGAAGCCAAAGCTAGAATTGGGGGGGGGGGGGTGGCTGCAGCCAACTGTCCTAAAGTCTCAGGTGTGGTCTGTGACAGAAAAATGCCAAAGAAGCTGAAAAGTAAGGTGTACAAGACAATGGTGTGACCAGTACTACTGTATGCTGCAGAAACCTGGGCAGTAAAGGCAGAACAGTTGAAGAAACTAGAGGTGATGGAAATGAAGTGCCTGAGAAAGGTGATAGGATGCACACTGTGGGGCAGTTGAAGAAATGAGGACATAACAGCAGAAGCCAAAGTAGCTCCAATTGCAGAAAAGATGAAAGAGAACAGATTACGGTGGTTTGAACATGTGCAGAAAAGCAGAAGAAAATTTGGTAAGGAAGATTTGGGGTAGACAGGAAGCGAGGATGTCCAGCAAAGAGATGGATGGGATTTTGTGAAAAAAAATCTGTGACAGTCAGGCATGTGTGTTTAAGAAGGCAGGAGTGTAGCAATGAATCGAGAGAGATGGCAACAGTTAACATGAAACCCCAACCCCATGAAGAAAAATGGGAAAAAGGGGGCTGATGATGATGATAACATAGATCCAGAAAGTAAAAGGAATTTTTTTACTGATCGTTTTGGAATTTAAAATAGTGACTTATTTTATATAAGTTTTAAATTTTTATTTTTGTTTGCCTGTGAAGGTGTCTGAATTTTTAGAGATTTTGTTTTGTTAACTTGATACGTTTTCCAAGCCTTATCCCAATCCTGGATTAATTTTTTGGTTGTTGCAAACAGATGGGATCATTGTTTTGTTTAGTCTTCTTTCTGCATATGGGTACCAGTTTTACAACATTGAGGAAGGTGGTATTAAAGAGGTGGGCTGCATCATCTAGGGGAAAGGTGTTTAGATTACTTTAGTTTATAAAAGTAAGAATGGTTAACAAAAAGTTTCTTTATGAATGTTTGCTAGATTTGTTTCATAATTCTTTAAAACGGTACTTCTTGGGTTGAGGAGTTGTATGTCTAACGGAAAAGATTGGTAGATGATCACTAAATGGTAAGGTGCCTGAACATGAAATTTTATCACATTTGTTAGAAGCCAGCCTAGTGCTGATTTTCCTATCTGACTTGCTGAGTCTGGTTGTGGTATGAACAAGTTGTGAGGAACTGTAAAAGTTTAATGACTCTGGGAGGAGTCAGAGGTAAGGGGACAGCCAATCCATGTTTAAGTCACCCAGGATTATTGTTTCAAGGTAAATATTTGGTATAGTCCAGGAAATGAAATGTTCTAATGTGTGCATGTTATCAGGTGGAATACATACAGCTATGTATGATATTCAGGCTTTTCTTGTCATTGAGTCAGAGGAGGGAGAGGAGTATTTCGGCAATTGTTGAAGGTGAGGGGAGTATTTGGGCAAACAGAGATTTTCAGGAGTTAGAATACACCACCACCTTGTTTTGTCCTTCTGTCAAATCTACATATACTGTAACCTGATGAGGTGATTTCCTAAACTTTGATGCTTGGCTTTAGGCAAGTTTTGGAGATGGCAATGATGTCCAGAGTGTGGGTGTTAAACTATGCATGACGGTCAGTTGTTCTGTCACTGATGTTTCTGAAGATGATATAATAGAATCTTAGTGTAGGTTGAGCTGTAAACTAAAACTATAGGTATGAGGCTGGAGAATACCCTGGCAGAGTAGGCCTCAATATCACCACAAAGCTGTATTTTGTTAGGAGACAGGGCATAGAGAAATTGTGGTTTATATTTTATTCTGGTTCTGGGCATGAGTTTTAGCATGTATGGGTGGAAGCAGCAAGAACTGGGCATTTAAAGAAGTCTACGTAGGAGCTATTATAGAGGTTTGTTGATATACAGGGGATGATAGCAGTAATATTGTTGTTGGGTACTAGAAAATCATTGGCAAGATGGTGGACATGGTATGAGGAGCAGTGTTTTGAGTATGAAAGGTAATCTAAAATGTTGTATGGGTAGGTAATATGCCTTATATCTCATGGCACAGTGGGGGATTGTTGGGGATATGAATAAGGAAAGGGAGAGAGACTGCAGTAGATGGTTCTGGCACAGGGGAATGGGATTAATTTAAGTGATTAAATTTGCAGGATGGAGAAAGGTACAATGGTGACTGCATTCAGTAGAGAGGTAAGTCACTAAGAGAGAAGGTAACACACTGAGGTAAAGAATGTAGTAGGGATAGGATTTGACAGCTGAGTGGTGAGGATGGAGTAAGTTGTGATCATGGGGGCAGGGCATGGGATCAGTTAGCAAGTATAAGAGAGGAAAGAAGTTAATTGCAGACTGATGATTTAGTAGCTGTGTGTGTGTGTGTGTGTGTGTGTGTGTGTGTGTGTGTGTGTATAATTGTAACTGGAGTATGTCTTAAACATGTGCAAGTCTGCAGCTATCTGTATAACTTTAAGAGTGGTAGGAAGCATGTGCAGTTCTGGGTGGAGAACATGCCCTATAAATGTAATGGTATAGGTGTGACTGGGGAATTGTGGGAAGTATTTACAGTTCTGGGTGGAGAACATGTCCTGTAAATGTAATGGCATAGGTGTGACTGGGGAATTGTGGGAAGTATTTACAGTTCTGGGTGGACAACATGTCCTATAAATGTAATGGTATAGGTGTGACTGGGGAATTGTGGGAAGTATTTACAGTTCTGGGTGGAGAACATATCCTGTAAATGTAATGGTAAAGAACATGCCCTGTAAATGTAATAGTATGGGTGTGACTGGGGAATTGGGGGAAGTATTTACAGTTCTGGGTGGAGAACATGTCCTATAAATGTAATGGTATAGGTGTGACTGGGGAATTGTGGGAAGTATTTACAGTTCTGGGTGGAGAACATGTCCTATAAATGTAATGGTATAGGTGTGACTGGGGAATTGTGGGAAGTATTTACAGTTTTGGGTGGAGAACATATCCTATAAATGTAATGGTATAGGTGTGACTGGGGAATTGTGGGAAGTATTTGCAGTTCTGGGTGGAGAACATATCCTGTAAATGTAATGGTAAGGGTGTGACTGGGGAATTATGTGCAGTTCTGGTGAAGAACATGCCCTGTAAATGTAATAGTATGGGTGTGACTGGGGAATTGTGAGAAGTATTTACAGCTCTGGGTGGAGAACATGTCCTGTAAACGTAATGGTAAGGGTGTGACTGGGGAATTATGTGCAGTTCTGGGTGAAGAACATGCCCTGTAAATGTAATGGTATGGGCGTGACCGGAAAATTGTGGGAAGTATGTGCTGTTCTGGGTGGAGAACATGCCTTGTAAATGTAATGGTATGGGTGTGACTGGGGAATTGGGGGTGAGGGAGAAGCAATGCGGTTAACAGCACTATACCAGCAGAAGTTAACCAGTGTGGGTGTGCTCAGTGGGAATAAGGCAGAAACTACGAGTTATTCACAGGTATCTGAATTAGAGGTTACATCTGCTTTTAAAATATATTTATACACACTGAGCTATCATGTTACAATGATCTCAAATAACCTAGATTCCTAGAATGGGACAGGTAAGGGAGGGATAGAAGGGTGCCCTAATTTAATGATGATGGCCAATGTAACAAGGTTGTTACTGGTTTGGATTGAAGTGCCTCAGTTTAATTTCTCCAAGTCTTTTGGGTTTTTAATGCCTTAATGGGAATGGGGCCCATTCCTAAGACAAGGTATGAGCAAAGTTCATGAAATTAGTATTGTTTCAATCTCTTTGTTAGCTAAAAGTGCTCTTCGCAGCAACACAATGTGCCCACAACTGCCTCCTCCTGCAACTCGTACAGCATTACATGTACTGGTAGCATACGACTGTAGATTATTTTTTATGAGACCCACTGCTCCTACGGTTATTAGAACTGTCTGGGCATCTTTCTTTCACAGTGCTCTCATTTCTGACACAAATCCTGGTATTTTATGACTTTGTGCCTCTCCGTATGTAAGATACTGTAATCACTAGGTGTAGCAATTTCAATGATCAATGTTACTTTTGTCCTTTTTTCATGCACTGCTATATCTAGTTTTCTTGGATCCATTTTTTTTTTAATTTTGGTAGTAGATGATCCCACATGACATATACTTCTTTATTATCTATAACTGGTTAATGTTTCTAATGCTTCTCAGCTACTTTTATATTGTAATGTTTACACAATCTCCAATGCATTAATCTTGCCACACTATTGTGCCTTTCAGTGTACAGTCCCACTGAGTATCACACCCAGCAACAAGGTATGAAACTGTTTCCAATTTTTTTAACAAAACCAACATGTCAGGTTTTCCCACATGTTCAATGCACTTTGTAAAGCAATATGTATGTAGTCCGCTACCCTAGACTGCCATTACCAACATTTCATCCTTTAGTGTCAACTCACCTCTCCTTAACTATTTCTGCATGAAATCCAGACCAACATAAGGTTGCTCCAGCATATCTAGATGCTTTTGCCACAATATTTATGGCGTCCCTACATCCTTTTCCTTCTCATCTGATCCTTCTCCTTATATTCTTTTCTTTTTTGGCACATTCAGTTGCTGTCTGATTTTTGTCTATTTCTGGTTTGATTTCCATTCCTGCTTGCCACCTGAATGCTTCTGCTAAACTAAGCAGAGAGATCACCTTAGACTTACTCTCATGTTTTAAAACTTTCACTATGTTTGGATCTGATGAGGTCAACAGATATATATGCGGAGTCACACGACTGCAGAGCTACACATATAAATCAATTTTGAGAAGGCCCACACCTCATTCAGAGTGATGGATGTGTAATCTTGGTATACACTGATTTTTTTATATCATTTGATAAGCATGAAGCATTTTTCTTGCTTTTCTGTTCAACTGATCTAATACCTTTTCAGGCCAGTCAATCACCGCAAAACTAAGTTAAAACAGGGACAGAACATTGGTTTATACCTTGGACTTTATTCCTTGAAATCAGGGCTATTTTCAATATTAGTTTTAGTCTGCTGAAGTATGCCTTAGTAAGTTTTCTTCACATTTATTCATGGCGTATTGCAGATCCTTCATCAGTTCTGCACATTTACACACTCCTTTCTGCTCAACTTCCTTTATATCACATTGTTGTCTTAGACTGATATTTTCCTGTTACTTCAACTTTTCAACTTCAAATGTTGCTTTCACACATTTAAAGACCAAATGTCATTCTTAGCTTTCACACATTTAAAGACCAAATATCATTCTTATATCATCTGATAAAGGTTTAACCACTTGCAGCTGTGTTTTCAACTCATCTCATGAACTATATAACTAGGTCATCCACAAAAAGTAGATGAGAAATCTTCTGGGAGTCAGATTATAACCAACAGCTAATCTGCTAAGTGAACATCTTAAAGGGTTAAGGGCAAGACAAAACAACAGTGGTGCCAAAGAATCGCCCTGGGAATATCCCCCATTGAATTTTTATCCCTGGGATAATAATTTGCCTTTCTTATAGTTTAATTGCAAAGTGGTTTGCCACTGTTTTATGGTCACTGCAAGTAACTGATCACTGCAGGATGAATCTTACACATCTGTAAACACTCCTTTATCCATGAATGTGGGATGCTGGCAAATACTTTTCTGTAATCTGTCCATGCCAAACTTAGATTCTTCCTCTTGTTACAATCCTTCATTATGACTTTACTTAGCAACAAATGATCCTTTGTTACATATGACTTTTTTATTACCCTTTTGTTCTACTGCCACAATTGTGTTTTTCTCTAAATGACTATAAACTCTGTTGGCATTATTTCTAGTATATACATCGTTGGAAGTCAAGTTATTGGCCTATCGTTTTTAGTATGGCTTACAGGTTCACTCTTGAGGAGGAGTATCATTTATCCTTTTGTTAACCAGATTGGTGTTCTGTTCAGGATGTGCATATAAACAGTTCTTACTCAGGGCTAAATCTTCATGCAAAGATGTTAATAATTTTAGCCATACATTATGTACTGCATCTGGTCTCGAGGCTTTCCAGTTAGAAGCTTTTCTTAATTTTGTTTCAATTTCTCTGGACGGTACTTCATCCCATTTCATATCCTGTCCATTTGAACTTCTTACTATTTCTTAACTACTGTTTCATTTATTTCTTCTATCCATTCAGTATCTTTCTTATGTTCCACCGAGACTTTATAGATGTTTTTCTAAAATGTGTCTATTTCATCTTTTTCTAGTGTCCTGTAAGGTGTTCTAGATGTTACAAAAAAGAGAGGAAGTGACAAGTCTGAATATGAATGACTGTGAGGGAGTTTACATGACACGATCATCTGCATAAACCCCTGCATTATACAATTAATAGTTAAAAGTGTAGTGCTGCTTCACATGCATTGATGGTTTCTATATAGAGAAGATCTGTGACTAGTAAGACTGCTATACTTCTGCACTCGCACTGTGTTAATGGATGGTAAAGTGTGTTGTCGTTCTGAGGCACAGATTCAACAAAAATAAACAGAATACAGAAGAAGGGTTATATTTGCTGAGTTTAGTACAGAGTATTGCAGGTGAAGGATAGTTGAACATGTGCAGTTACAGAGATGTTTTCAGAGAAATGAAAATAGCTCCTCTTTTCACGGTTCTAGTGTCTATCATATTTTCAGACCTAATGGCAGTTCTAGGGGAACATCAGTGTTTGTTAGGGATATTATCACCTCATGACAGATTCCTTAGGACACCACATTTTAAACTTCTAGATGTCCAAATTATGGTAAAGACCAATTACCACTTCATATCTATAAGAGATATCCTACTGTGTCCTCTGATAGCTATCAACACATCAGCTGAAATATCCACTAAGCCCAGCAACTTTCTACCAAAGGAATTTATCAATAAACTGGCTGACCTAACCTTTATAGCAATGCAACTACGACACTCTATCAACAAAAAATAATCAAAACTAATTAAAATCTTTAATGGGACAAGACAAGACTGTCCACTTTCCCCCTACTTGTTCAACATATACATTGAAACACTATTACTACAAATAACTCAAAGAACTACCACCATTTCATGCAAATCTCCAAAGTCCAAATAAAATACACAGCTTTTGCTGATGACCTAAACATATATTTTGAACTACCAGACACTAACTTAAAGATGATCCTGGACTCCATTGACAAGTTCTCCAAAGTATCAAACTATGCAATAAATCCTAATAAATCAGTCATCTTCCCTTTAAACCCTCAGCCATAAGGAGCCTCCTGAGACAAGATTCAAAGTAAACTACTCTTTAAAATACCTGGGTATCCAATTTAACCACACAATCAGACATACTTAGAAACAACTTCTACAAAACATGGTCAAATATTGCAGAAGACATTAACAGATGAAAAACTTAAAACTATCTCCCTTATCCAAAGCAGCAACTGTAAAAATGAATATTCTCCCAAAAAATCATATACCAACTAAATGCTATTAATACTAATATACCAAATAATTTCTTCAATAAAATGAAAACGCATCTAGCAAAATTCATGTAGCATCCTAAAAGTACTAGAATAAGTTATTGTAGATTAATACTACCTAAAGAAAAAGGGGGGCTCGGATTGCCAGACTTCCAACTATACTATGAAATCATAAGTGCTAGTCGTATTATTCAAACAGCTATGTCTCTACAAACAAAGAATGGCAGCCACTGTGAATAAAACTATACTATCAACACTTAATCTCAACAAATATAAATCCTAAAGCTATACCCTTTTTGAATCAAAAGATCCTTAAGTCACTTAAAATTCACCCAATAATTAAATATAAAAGTCTAATATTCCAGAAACTAATAACATCCCTGCAACTCAAAGATACCCTTACCTTCCTAAAACCAATCCACCTTAATCCAAACATAAGAATAAATAACACTATTGTAAATCTAGATCAGTATCCCATAATAAAAAACTGCACAATTTGTGACTTCTATCAACTAAAAAGCCTTCTGATGGATAACATTAGGAATAGCCTAAGAGTAAGCAAATACTATATTATAATAATTAGACAAATAATGCTCTCAGTAAACTCGATAACATAAAATATTAAAATTAATGAGCAGGACATCTCCTTATCCAGGCTGATCCAAAAATGCTTCTTCTTAGGTCAAAAATGCTATCCAATACCTACAGATTAATAATAAAAAATAAAAATAAAGATTCATTTCTATACCCAAAATATTGGGAGGAAAAGAACAGCAACATTACCCCAAAACAAAAAATATCAGTAATATAACTCACCATGAAATTGACCCCTTTCAAAAAATTTATATATATATATATATATATATATATATATATATATATATACTTAAATTATGCTAAATAATAATGCTCACCATACACCTGTCCTCCTGAACAAAATTGACCCTACACACTCCCCTTACTGTCCCTTCTGCCCTACAATGGTAGCGGACACCCTCCATGTTTTTTGGAGCTGCAAAAATGCATATAAATTGTGGTGTTTGCTAAGAACTAAATTGGAGAAAAAAGGTTACACAAAGCCTACTTTGGCATGGGAAGTTGCAATACTGCATATAATTCCAGAGAATCTCACTTATATAAACCAACACATCATAATAACACTATCTGCTCTTCTGAAATTTTACATAGCAAAAAATTGGCTAGACAGATCTAAAATTTCATGGGAAGACAAATATTTGGCTACGAAATATACATTAAAAGTATATTAATTACAAAAAGTCGAACAAAACTCACATACTACCAGAATTACTGGAAATCATTACTTGATACTTTATCATAACAGTAAATACAAACGATGCACCAAGAAGGCCTCAGATAAAACACCATGGACTGCATACAAATCACCTTTTCATACTTGCAAACATTCTCATCTGGTAATAAAACTGGTGTGGAGTAAACTGTTAACCAAGGTGACACCTGATTGTAAATAGTATACTTAATTATGGCTTTGTAGATATGTATATATAAGTTTGGTAATAATAACTGATAGCCCAGCAAAAGGTATATGGCAATGTTTGTGTTTCTATAAGATACAATGATGAGCTTAGTTAGTAGCATCAAACAATGATTATAGTAATGATGTACCCTACAGGGCAACAAACTTTTAATCTGACAATGTTTGTATTTGGTCAATTGTTATCTACTGTTGTTCCATACTCATATGACCTGTGTTGTTATCATAACATGTGAAAATAATAAAATCTTATTTGGAAAAGAAAATTGGCTGACCTAATGCCAGTGGTTGGTATGCCCAGCACTTCCTTGACAGTAAAACCGCTAATTCATTTTTATAAATAGTTACCATCCTACTAGCAGCCTCGATATCCTGGACCTATTCCTCACAAATACAGCCACTTCTTGCACAGCTCCATATGTATCATCTGCCATCATAATCAGACCATAAATTAGTGATCTCTTTCTTTAAGACTGGTAGTATTTCCCACGTAAATTCCTCTGTGTTTAGGGACTTTGGTTACTTAATGACCTACATAAATTCTGATGCAATTCTCCTCCAATGGATCCCACTACTAAAGCCACTGTGTGTGCCTCGGACTTAATAGGTGTATTGATAAGGCAGCGATTATTCGCACCAAATACAATGAGATATTTAAAAACAACCCCCTGTGCTGCAATATTCATATATCTCAATAAATAAATAAAATTATATAATACAACAAGAGAAAGAATTTTTTAATGGTTATAAGAGGTCTCTCTCTCTCTCTCTACCTACCTTAACAGCACATGTAAGCAAACTAGTAAAGAACTTAAAGGAACCATAAGGAAGCTCGTAGCTATTTCCAAACTTGAAATAGTCATTAAAACCAAAAATGACTACAAATCATTCTGTCAAAGTTAAATACCAAAACACTCATCTGTGCAAAATGAGATACTGCTAGCCCAGCTAGCTGGAATTTTGTAAATAATTATATGTCACTGGTGAATATCAAAATGATCTGTGCAAGATACTTGTGTTACAAATGTATTAGAACAGTATGTCATGTATATATCAAACTGCTTGTACAGACGTGTTAAAAAGGTATTTGTAAAAGGTTTGTCTTTAAAATGGATTCACAGTTTGCCCTACTGGAAAAAACAGAAATGTACAAGCACTATTGTAACTGTTTTAATGTATATATTTTAACAGTGAAAACTGGGATACAGGAGGTTAACCTCAGACTAGTAAATTTTAGGAAAATGTCTGAAATTAAATTACTTTATGGCTAGGTCATAAAAGATGGTATCATACAGTTTTCAATACAGCAAAAGACGCAATGTCTATACCAGGAAACTTTCTGTATTTGTCTTTAGGGTGAATTAATTACTTGTCGCGAAAGCATGAAGAAATGCAATTGTTTTATGACTTCCAGCATCTGCCAGAGATCTGAGGAGCAGCACTTGTCTATGTATTTTGACAGGTAGATGCTAAATGCTACCAGCTGCCATCAATGGCTGTTTTGGGCCTGGTAACAAAGTCAGATGACAAGAAATGATGTCATTCTGCAAGCTATCCCAGCAGTAATATTTGAGATATTAAACTGAGAAGTCTCTTACTGAGACAGAGCATTATGCATTCTGTCTTGGACCTGACAACAACTAGAAGATCCACTCACCACATCTGCCTTGCTCTAATGAAGTATGTTTTTATGGAACAATATAACTATCTTAGATACAGTCAGGAATATAGTAAAGCTTAGTTAAGATGTGTTTTTCTTTCTTTATTTGAGACCATCCTGCAATGTTGTTTTAAATATTTAATGTGGGTTTGAACTCTGATGTCACTGTGAATATATATTTAGTATTGTCTTGTTCTTTTATTATTTATTATTAAATATATTTAAACCATTCATTGTGTAGAGACGTTTATGTTTTGAGAGTACTTGCATATTTATTTAGTGAGACTGTGTGGGCCACTCCTAATAGTCTTGCTCTTGGTCAAACTATCATTTGTACTAATAGTAATATCACACAGTAAGACTGGACACCCTTTGTAAATAGCCTTAAGGTAGCTGGCAGGAGTGACTAGTGACAGTAATAACTACCTTATAGTCTGGGAAGAAGGGAGCATAGCTAGTAAACCTATGTCAGCCTTTCCCAGGTGTGTGAGTGTGTGTGTGTGTGTGTGTGTGTGTGTGTGTGTGTGTGTGTGCATGTCAGCTACTTGGACAGGGACATGAAGCACTGGTTGGACAGAGAGGGTACTGGAGATCTTGGCTTGGTCAGTCGGCTGAGATCTCAACTCTATACCTGTGCCAGTTGGGAGTCTTATTGGGGTTCTGGAGAAAGAGTGAGAAACCAGCCCAGGACTGACTGACTGTGGTTTCTGTGTGCTCTTAAGGGAAAATGCACTTAATGCAGAGAGCTGCATCTAGAAATACTGTGTGTACAGCTTTTCTGATCCAGCTTCTTGAGTTCTCCCTTATGTATAATTATTTTGTATTGCAAAATGAGATTTGTTTTGCAGAAAGAGGGTACTGTGATGGGTGCTTATTCCCCCTCATAATCTATTTTTATGGCTTACTTTGAAAATGTATTTATCCTTCTGAATTTTTTTCTCAACATGTTATAGGTTCAAGGGCCTACGTAAGCCTAGCCAGCAAGGTACCATAGCTTACGCCACCCAAGAAAGTTATTTTCCTGTGCCACTGTCCAGCAGACACACAGAAGTGATCCCTGGGGTGTATTTCCTATTTCCCATCAACTTATCAATATTTTTCTTGAAGAGTGCTAATGAAGAACTTTGCTTGACATAGATGGGTAGCTTTTTCCAGAGTATAGGAAGTCTCTGGGACAGGAATCTATCCCTCCAGCATGTCCTGTTTATTGTGGTGACAAGGTTTAGGTCCCTAGAGCATGTAGCTTGGAGGGATTGGGATTTCTTTAGGTGTAGCATGTCCAACAGCTCTGGGTTTGACATAGCTTTATATGTTAGGCAGAGATCACCTCGGAGTAGGTGATATGCTACGGAGTAAAGCTGGAGTTTTTTGAGGTGGTCAGTGTAGGGCGTTTGTTTGATGCCAGTAATCCTCTTTGTGAGGTACTTCTGTGGCCTTTCCAGCTGCTGCAGATGTCTTGTGAGGTACATTCTGAAAGGGGCATTGTACTCTATAATGGGTCTAATGAGTGACGAGTAGAGGGGAACAATGACCTCTTTTTTCTTGGATGAGAACCCTTTTATGATGAGGTGTGCCATGTAGAAGGACTTCCTGACTACTGTGGCGATGTGACTATCAAAGAAGAGACTACTGTTCACCTGGGTCCCAAGGTCTCTTATCACGCATTCGGTGTTAAGTAGATTGCTGCCTATGTGGTAGTTCATGGGTACAGAGTTTTTACCAAAGGGGATGACACTGCACTTTTTGGCATTGAGCTTGAGGCCATGGCTCTGACATTAGGCATCTGTCTCAGTGAGGCCCTTCTGTAGGATGTCCACATAATTTAGGGACTTGATTATGGCTCTTAGTTTGCAGTCATCTGCGAACTTTGTCAGCCAGAGGCCTTCTGTGTTAGCCTGTACTTCAGAGATGTAGATACCAAGCATTATTTAGATTATTTAATTTGTATATGTAAGGGTGATATGAGGGATTTCAATAAATTTATGGACGAGCTGGGAAAAAATACATGTGGTTTGAAATTCACGTATAGAGTGCACAGGGAGGTGATGCAGTTTCTTGACATTGAATTATTTGTTAGTGGTGACAATCTGGTACAATTTAGACCATATGTTAAGAATGCAGCTGTGAATAACTTTCTTTATGCCAATAGTATGCATACCCGCATCTTTTAAACTCTTTACTGCATGGAAAGTTAAAACATATTTTTAATAATATGTCAGAAAAATCGCAGTTAGGTAATGAGTTTTGTAAAGCTAGGAAAAGATAAATGAATGGGGGTATTCTATAGAGGTTATAAGAAAAACTGAGGCAAAGGTAAAGGGGATCAAGGGAAGTAGGTGATGTGCACAAATCTGTTTGGGACTGCAGAGAGGAGGGATGGGAAAACATAGAAGCATGGAGAGATGGGTTAAGAGATAGTGAGAATAAGATTTATTTTGTTAGTAGGTTTTCTCCTTTTTCAGACACACTGAGGAATTTGGTCAGTAGCCTATGGCACATTATTAGTCAGGATGAGGTGTTGGGTAAGATTTTTCCTAAAAAGGACAACCTTCTCATATGGAAGATTTTTTAATTTAAAGGCAATTTTAAATTTGAGGAGTTATCGGGTGGAGGGAGTCCTTTTGTGGTCCCTTCCCCTTTGGGAAGTGTAAGGTGTGTGGCATGTGGGACAAACCAAAAGAATGGTCAAAAAACAGATTTTGGAACATTTAGGGGATGTTAGGAATTATAATTTGGATAGTCCTGTGCCTGAGCATTTTCATCCAGTACATGCAGGTTCAGACAGTAGTTTTTTCTTTAGTGTTTTAGCTAAACCTAATATTCATCAGGGAAGTGATTTTGCACAAAAATTGTTACAAATGGAAACCAGGTTCATTATTAATTTTACGACCATGAAACCTAATGGTATGAATTTTGAGACAAATCTTATCTTTGAAGCTGTATTGCATTGTATTGTTGATTAACATTTTGAAGTTATTATGTTTCAGATGTTTTGATAAACAATGTTCTTGTATTAAAACAGGGGGTAAGGGTATCGGGAGTGCATTTTGTTGTGTGGGAATCATGAGCACTTTTGATTAGGTAATTAAATTAAATAATTATGATGTATAAATTGATTTATATATAGAAGGCTGCACTGGTGTTTATTCCTTGAAGGCAATTTGGCCAAGGTACCAGAAGCATTTAATTATGGTTCAATGTCTTTAAAAGGAGCCTCAGCAGTTCCTGGTGTGTGTTGCATGCAACTTTATCAGAATAAATTCACATCTGCGGATTAATGGAGGGAGAGAGATGAAAAACCTGTCGTGATCCCTGGTCCTTGGGCAATGAGAAAGCTTTTTCAGACAAATATGAACAGTTAGAGCAATTGTTGGTAATGGAAGTTAAGTTGTTTTATGATATCAGACTGTTAGAAAAATATGTCAGTCTGAACATCACCCCCAGAAGTCTGAGAGTTGACTGGATGCCTGCGTTCGAATTTTCAGAGGATAAGTTGGACTTATTTAATGAATGGAAGAATATATCTCTGCAATGTACTTTAGGGTGGCTTAAGGTCCTTATTAAGAGAAATTTAACGTCACACGGTAAGTGCAGAGCAATATTTTACAGTTGCAAGAATCTCTCATAAAGGAAAACATTTGAGATTTTGTTTTTCAGTGATATTAAGGCACGAATAAGCAAAGTAGAGATGGAGACTGTAGAGAGAAAGAAGAAGAAATTGGACTGGAAAGTCAATGATTATAAGAATGACCTTATTTTTTCTTGGCAACGTTAACCAAAGAAGGGGGAGATCTAATGTGAATTCAGTTTGAAAGGAGATCTTGAGCATTCCCTGAGACTCTTCAGTCTCATCCACTGAAATGGTTTCCAGCAGTAAGAAAAGTGTTTCTTTTGAAAATCTGAATGCAGATGTTAATCAACAAGCGGGGTATGCAGCAGCGGAACATCATTCGAGTCCGAATTACACCAAAGGGTGAGGGCAGAAGACTCAAGGCAGAGGAAGGAAGAATTAGGCTCCAGTTCATGGAGCATGGACATTGTTGGACACTCTGGACTTCCTGTTTGTAGGTATGTGCCGAATATTGCACAAGATGCAATTGCAGTTGATAATCGTTTAAATAGTGTTAATTTGTCGGACCTGATTATTAGTGAAGATGATAGAAATGTGTTACTTAAGGGGATATAATTTGTCGTGACCAATTCCCCACTTTAGCAGACCTTCTTTTGGAAGTCAAGGCTTTTTGTAAGAAGTTGCATTTAAAAGTGTTTTTCTATAACAAGAAAATGATTGATGTTTCAGATAATTCGGAAATGAATGATTCTCTTATGGATTTATCTGTACATAAAAATGATTTATGTGTTACTCATATGATGACATGGAGGAAGATAGCACTGTTTCTCAGGAATATTTTGCTTAATCACAGGTCAAATGAAATACATGATATTACACTTGAGCCCAGATTGTATGACCCAAGAGCTCATTTGGCTGAAATTCTAATAGTTTCGTAATATTTCACAGATGTTATTACAGCATTTGTTTTACAGTCTTCCATGTACCTGGATATTCATCCACATAAATCTAAGAAATGATAGGCAAACAATTAAATATACTGAGTGTTGCGGTATGTCATATGGAATTAGTACCAAAGGTGTTAACTGTTTTGTTTACTGGCCCTAAGACAGTTTCAGGCGTACCACGCTATACATGTGATGACACCATTTCTGAACAACTACCGATACCAATTTGTGGCAGGGTGTTGAATGCCTTGGCTAAATCCAGAAAAGGTCATGACAGATAGCCCTAAATCTAGTGTCATATTTACATATTCACAAAAAATCTATTACGCTCATAAACATCACTTTACCAGGAAAGATGCCATGTTGGCACTCTCATCAAGAACAAGGGAACAGGACCTACTGTCCGTAAGAGTCCCAACAACACAATGAAGGCACTGGATTAGTATACTAGTCAGACCAATGGGTGCACCATTGCTGAACCTACCTCTAGTCCCTCCCCCTTTTAGTATGAGAGTAATAGCTGCCGGATTCCAGTCATCAGGGACCACACAGTCTTGTTAAAAAGGTATTTTATTAATAACTGTCAAAGGTTCAACCAAACTGTCTCTTAGTTTACAGGAGACTTGTCCTGGTAGTAGGTCAGGATCTATACTTTAGATTTTACTAGCATTACTCAGGGCCTCTGGACATATCGTCACTCACAAATCTGAGTGCCAACATTGGTATGTGAATTAAAATTTGGAAGACTAAGTAATTAATGAAAATAGATTCCCAAAGGCTCTTGGTGTATGTGATAGTGTACAGTTACCTGGACCACACACCAAGATGTTACTAAATAAAACATGCCCAACAGTACAACTTTCCCCATTTTTAGTTTGCATATCAGAAAACGTCTTTCTACTGTCAAGTAAATTGGACAGTTCATTTTCATAATTTGGCTTACATCTGTTAATCGCACCTTTAATTTTCTTAATTATGAGGGCTAATCTTTTCTTATTTGCTAAACACTGGCTCCTTCTATATGCTATGAACAGCTATATATATTTTTTTCCAGTTTCTCTAACCATGGAGGACTATTTTTTTTAATTACACTTAACTCAGACACAAGAGGGATACAGATTTCACATACAGTCTCTTCAACTCTCCCATAAGTTTCTTCACCATTTTGTGTTCTACAAAGTGCCAACCAGTCATGTATTCTTAATTCTGGCCTCTAACATAGTATAACTGATCTTAGAATATTCATTTTATTTACTCTTTACCAGGATAATCCCACTATGCGGTTTCCTCTTTTCAAGACAGACCCAGGTGGTATTCATGGGTCTATTTTATTTGAACAAAAGTTCAAATTGTCGATCTCTGTAAACAGCGATAATGTCGATAATTGAATCCTGTATTGTGGGGGTCTGTGCCCCCCACACACCCGGCTAATTATATATGCCAAATCCAAGATCACACTACAGTTTGGAAAGGGAAAAAATTCCCGATCTTCACTGTACTGCGATCTCATAAAACAGACATCGATTATCGGCATTTTCACTGTTTACAGCGAATGACATTTTGACCTTTCGTTCAAATAATATAGACCCGGTATTCATATATGCCATGGGATCTTTTACTGAGACCTTGGCTTAATGTATCATCGAAAGGATGGCACATTTGGGGGTGCTGCACTCCCGAGTGTGACATCCTCAGGAATGCAGCACCCCCATTATGCTACAATGCAGTGTCAGTATTAAGAAATGAGTACAAGTACCTGGTGTGGGAATAAAACCCACAGACTTGTGATTATCTAGCATCAAAGACAAATGCGCTACCTGTTGAGCTACTGACACTATAATCTGTAACTGTACTTGAGTGGATACAATCACTTAATAAGCATAAGGTTATTTCTACATAGTCACGACTGTCTGAAAGTGCACTTAATATTACTAAGTTTACAAGATCATTTCAGTTAGTAAAAACGGCAGGAATATTATGGTCTCTCATGAGAAAATTTGCTATATGTATTAAATTCCTTCCCCCTGCTAAGATGTACAAAACATTATCATTATTTAGCAAATTGCTCAGCTATAGTAATAATGAAGTCCTGTAAGATCAGTGTCCATGGGAATGGTAAGGTTAACTCTATTAAAAACAATTTATTTTATATTTGTTGACCGGGTAAAGTCCAGCTGAGTACAAAGGCTCTTTTCAGTGGAGGCAGAGGGAGAAAACCTCCAGTACAAACAAAATCTTTTTAGGTTATACAATATCAACAACATTAGGCAGAGTACAATTAAAATAAAATTTATATTGTCAAAATAGATAAGATAGTGACTATACATATAGTAGTAAGGCTTCTAATACCAATGATAAACAATACTATGGCAATATAACATAACAGTTTGGAATACATAAAGAACGTACCATCACCTTCCATTTTCTGGTCAAACACATGACTGCCGCGGAGCTCCATTTCCATGGAGTTACTAGAAGCATTGGAAGTACTGTCACTAAAAGCGCAAGCTGAAAGTTGAAGGCTGTGGCTGGTAATTGGAATCGACAAATACTTTTCTGGGACATAACCGATCTGTCCAGCTTTGTTCCGTGCCTAGAGGAACCCAGATTGAGACAGGATTATCAGACTTTAGTAAGACATGACAAATGACTCGCTCAGCGATATGTCCAGATAATGAGAAGCTGAAATCCGTAGGTAAACTGTGGCACAAATCTTATCAGAACTAGCCCATACATTTTGTCTAGCTCCTTGTCTTCTTTAATGTTTTGTCTTCTATCGTTATACAATTTGAAACAAATAGAAGATATGCAAACCACCAAAAAATGAGACCAGTGAATAACAGCTCTACTTTCCTGAACAAAATTGATTCCACAATACAAATTTCTCTAGCGCCCCGGCCACAGCCTTTACAGAACATGAAGCATTTTTTTTTCCAATATCATACCAAAAATCAAAATAATATCAGCAGAGAGACAGAGTTTTGTCAGTGTCTTTAGGATGTGTGACTTGGGTCCAGAAATGGGGGGTTACTTAAAATCTGAACTTGGCCAATCCTTTAACAGTAAGGCCACCATCATCTTGCTGATTGGCAGATCAGCTAGAACATTTACTTTCTTATTCAGCTGGCTACCTGCACACAGTCTTGTGTTGTGGTGTCTCTAACATGGGTGCTCTAAGTAAAACGAATACATCAACATCAACAGCATGTTCACAGCAGGAATGCAAGTATACTGTAAGGATTTCAACAGCCTGCCCTGCCATCCCATCAGGGCTGAGAGTAAGGAAGGCCTTCTCACTGCCCATGAAACTATTACTTTTTATACATACATACATACATACATACATATACATATACACACACACACACACACACACAGACACAGAGGAAAAGATCTACACAATGTATGTCATGTAAATCTCAATATATACAAATCTAATACTCAAAACATTGAGCCTGTTTCACTGAATCAGAAAATAATAAACCAGTAAGATGGGGTCTACCACGAGTCGTGTGTGTGATGGGGGGGCAAACAGTTTTCATGCAGAATAAAGTGATCAGCTAAATGAGATTTCATCACCACCACCACCCACTTTTTTCCCTTTTTCTACATGGGGTCTGGGTGTCACATCAACTGTCACCATCTCTCCCGATTCAATGCCACTTACCTTCTTCGAGTCATGCTCGTCTGAGGGCATCTCACGATCCCACCATCTCTCTGCTGCTTTTCCACATTTCCTCTTGCCTTCTTCCCGTCTCTCCAAAATTCTCTTTACTGAATCATCTTCTATTTTCCTGCACATATACCAGAACCATTGTAATCTGTTCTCTCTGGCCTTTTCTGCAATTGGAGCTGCACTGGCTTCTGCTCTAATGCCATCATTCCTTTGTTTGTCCCCGGAATGCATCCTACCACCTGTCTCAGGCACTTCATCTCCTTCACCTCTGGGTTTAACTACTCTGCTTTCACTGCCCAGGTTTCTGTACCACACAAAGTACTGGTAATGTCACTGTTTTGTACACCTTACATTTCACATTCTTATGTCACACACTACTTCTGACACCCTGTGCCAGTTGGCTGCAGTATTTCTAATTGTAGTTTTCACCTCCTTATTCAGAGTGACTTTCTCTTCAAACCCCCACTAGATAACTTGAAGCAGTTAACCTGTTCCATTATTTTCTATTTATGTCAATCATGTACTTCTGATCTCCCCACTTCCTGCCATTACAATGGTCTTATCTGTGCACACTTTCATACAGTGTGCCTTCAGTTTGGCGTTCCATTCCCTGTCACTTGAAGTTCTTGTTCAAAGTCTGCCTGCAATGCCACATCACTTGCATACAGCACTTTTCTTGCTCAGACCCCTCCAGCCTGTTTGCTAATATACCCAATCACCAGTATGAACAGCAGTGGGCTCAGAGATGAACCCACTCCCACTGGGAGGTCTTCTGTGTGCTCTGTACACTGCTTGTACTTGTGTGATTGGATACTTGAACATAGACTGCATTAATTCTACCAGTATTTCTGGAACTTTGGTCCATCACAGCACTGCCTAAATCAGCTTTCTTGGGACCTTGTTATCTGCTTTCTCCAAGTCTAGGAATGCCAAGTTGGATTGTTTATCTCTAGCTTCTTCTCATCTATCTGTCTCACAGTAAACATCGGGTCACTTGTGCTGCTTCCTGATCCGAATCAGAATTCCTCATCTCTCCCATCTTACTTTCCACTACACTGAATATTCATTTATCAATTACCCTCTCGAGAACTTTCATGCAGTGTAACAGGAGTGTCACACCTCTGAAATGTCCAAAATTGTGAATGACCCTTTGTACGCCTTCACACTAGTATGCTTATTCTCCAGTCATATGGGATGAGCCTTTCTCTCCATACTATTATGATTACCATCTGGAGCCATTTCTTCCCTAACTTACCCAGCATCTTTATCTTATCTGCTGTGACCTCATCTGCACCTGCTGATTTCCCTGACTTCATTTTCCTTAGTACTGTTCCTACTTTTTCAAGGCTGGCCTCTTCTTTCCCTTTCATCATAGGCTGTATCTGAGGCAGTACAGCTCCTGTAGGATTTTCTTCATTTATTTGCTGATGGGAGTTCTCCATCCATCTGCCTTTGATGTCTTGTGGACTGGTGAGCAGGCTGTTGCTTGCATCCCTTATGAAGGGTGTCTGAGGACGATCTTCATCCTACTGTCATTGCCTTGTAGTCTGATAGAACTTTAGTACCATTTACTGAGTCACTTTTCAGACGACGCTGGTAGAGGTGTTCTGATGCCTTGTTTTTTTTCTATTACAACTATTCCTTGGCTTCTTTGTTAGCCATCCAGTACTCCACCTTAGACTGGTCAGTCTTTTCAATCTTCCACTTTTCCTGCATTACTTCTTTCTTCAAATGACTTTGTGGACTTCTATTTTCTATCACCAGCTTTCCTTGTGTACCTAATTTTCATACTTGGCTTCTTCCACCAGCTTTCCTTGTGTACCTTATTTTCATACTTGGCTTCTACCACCAGCTTTCCTTGTGTACCTTATTTTCATACTTGGCTTGTACCACCACCTTTCCTTGTGTACCTTATTTTCATACTCTGCTTCTACCACCAGCTTTCCTTGTGTACCTTATTTTCATACTTGGCTTGTACCACCAGCTTTCCTTCTGTACCTTATTTTCATACTTGGCTTCTACCACCAGCTTTCCTTCTGTACCTTATTTTCATACTTGGCTTCTACCACCAGCTTTCCTTCTGTACCTTATTTTCATACTTGGCTTGTACCACCAGCTTTCCTTCTGTACCTTATTTTCATACTTGGCTTCTACCACCAGCTTTCCTTGTGTACCTTATTTTCATACTTGGCTTCTACCACCAGCTTTCCTTCTGTACCTTATTTTCATACTCTGCTTCTACCACCAGCTTTCCTTGTGTACCTTATTTTCATACTTGGCTTCTACCACCAGCTTTCCTTGTGTACCTTATTTTCATACTCTGCTTCTACCACCAGCTTTCCTTGTGTACCTTATTTTCATACTTGGCTTGTACCACCAGCTTTCCTTCTGTACCTTATTTTCATACTTGGCTTCTACCACCAGCTTTCCTTCTGTACCTTATTTTCATACTTGGCTTGTACCACCAGCTTTCCTTCTGTACCTTATTTTCATACTTGGCTTCTACCACCAGCTTTCCTTGTGTACCTTATTTTCATACTTGGCTTCTACCACCAGCTTTCCTTCTGAACCTTATTTTCATACTTGGCTTGGTTGCATATCTGTTCTATAGTTATAGGGCCAACAGTTTCACTGGGGATGACTAGGCAACTGCCGATTCTACCTCAATGTACTTTCCATACTAGGAGAAAATCTACCATGTTGGACACTTTTGTCTGTGATCTTGTGATTCTCTATCTTTTGCTGAACCATGTATTGGCCACCATCAATTCATTTACCAGACAGAAGTCTAGAATTGCTTCTGCTTCTTTATCCCTCTTGCTCTACCCACGTGGAACCAGGTAGTCCTTATAAACTGTTCTGTCTTGTCTAGATATGTGTGCATTCAGATCTCTCATCATTAACACCAACTCATGTTATTCTGTTTTATCTAGCAAGTCCTGCAACTCCTGCCTAAATGCATGTTTTCCTTGATATCACAACCCTGCTTGGGAGCATAGACTATGATTATAAATAGTGCCCTATGCTTCCACTGGAGTCTGACTGCCATGAGTCTGTCATTCATTCTGATGATATCCCTCACTGCCTTCTGAAGCATTTCCCTCACTATAATTCCCACATCAATTCTACTCTGTCATCCCCCCTGAGTAGTAAAGTCTGGATCCTAAGCCAAATGGCTTTGCTGCACTGCCCTTCCATCTTGTCTTAAGGATACATAATATATCCAGCCTCCTCCTTGACATCATGTCATCCACTTCCAAGCTGCATCCATTCAGTGAACCTATATTGAGTCCAGCAATCCATAGTTCATATTTGGCAGGTTGACTGGTTTTATGTCCAACTTTCACTCAACCCAAGTTGGGCAACTGGACACCAGACAGCTATGGCTAGAACACACTGGACAATAGGGGTAGAAGAACCCCTCTAACTGGTACTGGCACAGGTCGGAGTAGACTGGGCCCTCAACCTACTTGTCACCACCAAATATCCATGCCTATGTTTTTGGTGACATTAGTCAAGGTGACCAAATCACCCAGAGCCAACTTTTACAACACTGAATGGCTAGCTCTGACATGGGACTCAGTCTGTGATCAGTGTTGTCTTATCTACAGGATCCTGCACACCACAGTTGATGCCCAAAGTGGTTGGTCTATATAACTCTTACCCTGATGGGCACCATCTAGAGTCTGTGAAAAAATAACATTTTTTCCCAGAATAAACACATTAAAAGCACTTTAAACACTTACACCAGCTCCAAAAAGTAAAATAGTTTCTCCGGTGAAAAGTAATTTTAAACAACTTTTTCCTACTAAAGTAAAAAAGCAATACTTCTGTTTAAAAGTACCTAAACATCACGAGGCAGTCAATAAAAACACTTTTTTCTAGCACAAAAGTGGATCTTTTACACAGAAAGTCAGTTTTATGTGATAAAAAGTGGAAGTTTTCTTCCTGAATACTCATTTGCCCAGCAGTGGAACAACGTTAGCCTACCATCAATCTTCAAAATCTATTTGGCAACAGGGAAGCTCTGAAGGGCTTGCACGCGAACCTTTTTCAGACAGCTTAGCTCAAGCTAACAATTTTGGTATGTAGAAGGTGCCATGAGGCTTTAGAAGCTGACCTCGCCAACTGTTAGATTCTAAGGAGGATATAACCCATATAACTAATGCTACTGCAGCAGTGATCATAACGAAGAACATCTTGCAAATGCTTCAATTTCAATGAGTAAATATTTTAACAATTACTGTACAACAACTCTATACTTTGTTGCATCTCCAAAACAGTGGGCAGACAAATACTTCAGTATAATTTTATCAGTACATTATGCTTAGATAATTTCTTCAGTATAATTTTATCAGTACATTATGCTTACATAATTTCTTCACAGAATTATAATTCTGCTTTTCCTTCACCTTCAGTTATTGTATTGGCTTACTTGCTTTTTTCTTTAAGTATTGTATTGCCTTAGTTGATTTAATACTCAATAAGTACTTATTCTGACCCTTATCATGTTATGATCCTTGTAAATTTCTCTTCTTTATGTTATTTATATTTACTCAACATGTTAAATGAGCGATGTAATGCTCGCTTGTCAATCACTGTAGAGAAAATTACATGTGATGTCATAAGTGATATCAGTAAAGATGTTTCTTGTAAAAAAAAACATGCACTGCTTTTGCACATAGCACAGGCTGCAATCCTGCGACATACCGGACTCTGAATAGGTCTCAGTAGAGGCCTGCGAATCAGAAGTAGCGGGTATCAGGGGCTGCGAAAGCGCCTCACTGAGTACCGGCGAACTGGCGACTGGCTTAGGAGAAACGTCGTCAGCAGTTTTGGACCTTGGTGGCTTGTCTCTGTCTTTATCTTTGCATTTTTTTGGAATCCCGGTAGTCGGATGGCTAACCGACAACATTTCTGGATAATTAAACCGAGAACCGAAATATTTAGAGGCAAATACGTACAGACGACGGATAGTGCGCTGATTAAATAAAGCACAAAACCAACAGCAAGGTACATCGTAGTCAGAGCCTAGGCAAGGAATACAGTATAAATGAAAATCTTTATGAGGTATTTGCTTTCCACAAGTAATGCAATTATTAACTTTTACTGACATCGGTAAGGAGCAAGAAAAAGATTCCCCAATGGGGTACTTAGCTTAAAGTTAAAGACTTTGGTTCTGAAACTCAAAAACGAAAATTTCAGGAGTCGGCCGACCGGCACTTGCGAACTGCTTCTGCTTCGGGCACCACACAGCAAGAAAGACTGATGTAATGACATAGACTGCATGTTTTATACCCCTGATGACCTGACATCACGGAAAAAGGGACAGCAACTGATGCAGGACCCAATACTTTGTTAATCAGGCCGACTGAGGGCAACCTGCAAGACGATTACCCAAATGTAATGACTGCAACAGTGAAACACGAAGAACATCATGCTGGAGGGACAGGTTCATAACCCAGAGACTGCCCATGCTACGGAAGACTTCTCATACATGTCAAGCGAAGTACCTCACTGGCCCGCTTCAAGAAAAATCTTGATGAGTGGATGGGAAATAGAAAATTCACCCCAGGGATCACTCCAGTGGCTTTACTCAACAGAGGCACTAGGAACTAAGTTTGGGTGGCACAATGCCAGGGTAATCCTATGGGCTAGGCTTGTAAAGGCTCCAGGGCCATTAGCCTAGTACACACCTATGAAAGGGACCCCCCCCCCAAAGGGAGAGTCAAGAAACTGAGCTCTTCTATGAGTCTGAATCAAAAATCGGTGGAAAAAAAAGTACAGTTGTGTACACTTACCATAAATGTAGATGTTTGAATGTATTCACTGTTGCAGTCATCACTTGTGGGTTATTCCTGCTGGGTAGCCCTCGGTTGGCCCCAATACCACAGACAAGCTTTTCCCCTGCACCGGATATTGTCACCTCTGGACTGACACTAGGTCGTCAGTGGTATAAAGGACAGCAGCCGGCGCCATTACATCAGTTTTTCTTGCCCTAACCTGTAGGAGCCCCTTGAAGGAAATGTTTTAAACAGCCCCTGCTGGCCCAAGGCAATAAGAATGACAGTTATCTCCAAAAAGGATAAGATTAAGGGGGAAGGTGGGAGAGAGAAAATAGGACTGCAACAGTGAATACACTGGAACATCTACATTTATGGTAAGTGTACACAACTGTACTATGTTCTTCATGTTTTACTGTTGCAGTCATCACTTGTGGGAGGATTCCCAAAGCTGAGTAAGGGGAGGATGGAAGTATGAAATTCCTAGAATTGAGCTAGCATGCCTTGCAGGACTGCAGAGGCAAAGCCTGTCTGAGCCCTGGAGAACAGAGGTAGGTGGTAGCGTTTGCTGAAGGTGTGGACCAAAGTCCAAGTAGCAGCTTCCAGGATGTCCCTGGTGAGTACTCCTTTAAGGAAGGCAGTGGAAGTAGAGGCTGCCCTAGTGGAATGTGTTCTGATAGATTTAGGAGAAACTTTCCCATGAAATGTGTAGCAGAATTGTATGCAGTGAGATATCCATTTTGAAATGGTCTGCTTGGAGATAGGCTTCCCCTCTTTCCCTGGGGCAAAGCCAACCAACAGTTAATCCGTCTTCCTAATGGATGTTTTTCTGTCCAGGTAGTATCTTAACTGTCTGTGCACATCCAGTGTGTGCAGAATTCTCTCCCCTTTATTCTGAGGGTTTGGAAAAAAAGGTAGGGAGATGTATAGCCTGGTTTAGGGTCACATCTGATACTATCTTTGGCACAAATGAGGGACAAGTCCTGAGAGACACCCTGTCTGCATGGAAGATAATGAAGGGTTCAGTGTTCATGAGTGCTTGAAGTTCTGACACCCTCCTAGCTGAAGTAATAGCCAAGAGGAAGGCAGTCTTCCAGGAAAGGTATTTAAGGTCTGCTGATACAGCTGGTTTGAAGGGAGGCAAAGTTAGTTTTTCTAAGACATAGTTCAGGTCTCAGACTAGAGTGGGTGCCCTCCTAGGGGGCCTAATGTTAGATAAACCTCTGAGGAATTGCTTAATCAAAGGGTGAGAGAAGACAGGCTGTTCAGCACGAAAGTGTGCTGAAATGGCTGAGGCATGGACTTTAATGGAGGAAAAGGAGAGGTCCTTTTTAAGTAGCTCCACTAGGTAGTCCAGAATAAGTGGGAGGGACGGTTGGGAGCTGGTGTGACCTTTTGATCGGCACCAGGAGTTGAATCTGTTCCATTTCTGTGAGTAAGATGTCCTGGTGCTGGGCCTTCTGGACTCCCTAATAATGTCTAGGACCTGCTTGCTCAACTGTGGGTTATCCCTGGTCCCTGGGGGATAAGCCATGCAGAAAGTTTGACAGTGTGCAGGTTTGGATGCAGAATCTCCCCTCTGGCTTGTGTCAGGAGGTCTGCAGTTAAAGGCAGGGGTCCATAAGGCTCCTCGGTCAGGCTGAGTAGCAAGGGGTACCAATGCTGCCTGGGCCAATCTGGTGCTATAAGGATGGCTTTTGGCCCTTCCTGCCCTATTTCGAGCAGTACCCTTGGGAGTAAGGGCAGGTGGGGGGCCATAAATGAAGAGAGCAGTCCACTGGAATGAGAAAGCATCCACTTTCCAAGCCAGTGGGTGCAACTCCCTGGTGCAGAATTTGTGCAGCTGACTGTTGTGTTGTGAGGCAAAGAGGTCCACCTCTGGTGTCCCCCAGGCCGGTGTGATTTGGAGGAATGTCCCCTTTTGGAGTTTCCACTCATGGGGGTCTAAGTAGTTTCTACTTAGATGGTCTGCTAGGGTGTTGTTTACTCATATGATGTACTGGGCTATCAAGTGTAGGCCCATGGAGGAGGCTGTCTGCCACAGGCTCATGGCTAGTCAGCAGAGAGTGTAGGAGTGTGTTCCCCCCTGCTTGGTGATATATCACATAACTGTGGTATTGTTTGTTTTTATGAGGAGGACTCCTGGTTTTAGGTGGTCTTGGAAGGATGTGACAGCTTTGTGAACTGCCATCATTTCCTTTAGGTTGATGTGCCGATGAAGGTGCCTGAGGTCCCAAGAGCCTTGTCTAAATGAGCATCCCAAGCTAGGTCTAAGGCATCTGTGGTGGCAGTCTGGCCTTGAGGAAGGTAGGTGAAGGGAAGGCCCTTGTTCCGAGTGCATGCCTCTGGCCACCAAAGAAACTCATTCCTTATGCATGGAATGAGGGGAAGAGTGGTCTCCATAGATTGAGAGTGTTGGCACTAAAGGTTCTTTAAGTACCACTGGAGTTTCCTCATGTGCAGTCTGGCCAGGGGAATCATCAGAATGCAGGATGACATGTAACCATGTGCTTGCAGAATTTTCTTTGCTGTGAGTTTTTTTTTCTGAGAGCTAGCTGGGGGAAGTAATTTGGAAGAAAAAAGAAGTTATGTCTTACCATAACGTCCCATCTGTGTTGTAGATCTTTGTTCATTCATTACTGATGGGTTATCGGTTTCATTCTCAGAACTGAGCCAGCCATATACCAAGCTTGCGTCAGCCAAAAACTCTCGCGCCAAGGTCCTACCCAGAGTGCTCTGCTCCCTGTTACTTCAGATCATGTTTGCAAGTTGATAGACAAAAGTAGAGGCTACTTCTGGTCATAACAGACCTATAATAAAGGAGTATACGAGATCAACCAGGAACCTCCGGAGGGGGACGGAGGGTGGAATGTAATGAATGAATGAAGATAAACAATACAGATGGAACATTATGGTAAGACATAACTTTTTTATCTGATGTTGTTAATCATCGTTCATTCCTTACACATGGGACAGAGTCCCCAGCTACCTGTAACCCTGGGTGGCCCTCATGGAAGGACATCCCTGAGCACCATGGAGCCAAAAGAAGCTGTACCTCTGGAGGCCAAGTCCAATTTGTAATGAAGAATAAAGGTATGAGGTTTGGCCCAAGTCGCAGCTGAGCAAATATTGAGGGAAGCCTTAGCATGGAAAGCTGCTGAAGTTGCCATAGACCTTGTAGAATGTGCTTTCACTCTGTGAGGCAAGATGATATTGTTCTTGTTGTAGATAAAGGTAATGCAATTTCTCAACCACAAAGCCAATGTAACTTTTGAGACAGGATGACCTTGTCATGGTCCAAAAAAGCCAGAAAAAGTTGGTCTGATTTATGGGTAGATTTTGTTCTGTCCAAATAAAATCGTATGTGCCTATGAACATCCAGGGAGTGCAGGCAATACTCTCCCTTGTTAGAGTGGTTAGGAAAAAATACTGGAAGGTCAAAAGACTGGTTGACAGACTGCTCTGACACCACTTTTGGTAAAAAGGAAGCGTTAGTTCTCAGCGATACCCTATCCTTATGGAAGATAAGATAGGGACGTTTGATGCATAAGGCTTGAAGTTCAGACAAGCATCTGGCTGATGTGATTGCAATGAGGAACAAAGTTTACCACGAGAGAGACTTTAAATCACATGAAGATGCAGGTTCAAAGGAGGGAGCTGTTAGTGCTTGCAGGACCAAGGCCAAATCCCAAGGTTGTACTGGTTCTCTAAAGGGAGGTTTTAGGTGAAGAACCCCCTTCAAGAAAGTTTTACAGAGTCTATGTGACATAAGCAAAGAATTCTGAAAACTAATGTGGAAATTTTAAATGGCAGCTAAATGTACACTAACAGTAGAGGCAAACACCCAGAGTAGAAAAGATGTGATAAGTAATCCAAAACCACCGAAACTGGGGCTGACAAGGGGTCTAATTGTTTATTCGCTGCCCATAGAGAAAACAGTTTCCATTTACTGAGATAGATTAGTCTGGGGGACGATTTATGAGCTGCAATAAGAATATTGCACACTGGGGACGAGAGGTTTTCCTGCCTGGCAATCATTGGAAGTGAAGAAACCAAGCTGTCAGTTTCAGTGTTGTTAGATTGGGGTGAGTCAGACCCTGTGGATGGGAGATCAATGTTGGGGATGGATTGAGGATTCACAGTTGATCTAGGAGGTGAGGCCAGAGGAAGGGAAACCAGACTTGTCGAGGCCAATATGGAGCAATGAGGATCACTTTGCTTTTTAACTATTGTGCTTTCTTCAGAAATTGGGAGATGGGGGGGGGGGACAGGATACGCAGAAAGTAGACCCGAGGGCCAAGCGTGGACTACAGCGTCTCTCAGTGACTGCCCCCGAGGGGGGAATCAGGGCAAAATAGTTGCTGCACTTGTAGTTGGTTGGGGAGGCAAATAGGTCACAGCAAGGCTGGTCCCAGCGGTAGAAGATTTTTGCCACCATAACAGGGTTGAGGGACCACTCGTGAGGTTGTAGAATGCACCTGCTCAACTTGTCCGCTATCACTTTGGAGCTCCCAGGAATGTGCATTGCAATTAGAAAGCGGTTGGAAGCTATCACCCATTGCCATAATCTCAAGGCCTCTCAGCATATTGGATAAGCTCTGGTGCCCCCTTGCTTGTTGATGTATCAGACCACTGACATGCTGGCTGATTGGATCGCAATAGTCCCTGATGGGAGGGTGGAATGGAAAGCTTGCAACAATCAGTTCCAGGACACTGATATGCAAAAGGGCCTCCGTCTCCGACCAGGTGCCTTGGACCGAATTTCCCTGACATAGCCCCCCCACCCCATCAGGGAGGCATCCGTGGTCACCATGGCTTTTGGCTGATAGGGACTGAAGGGGCAAGACCATTGTTGGGGATTTCGAGACATCCACCAGAGTAAATCTTGCTTGCATCTCGGAGTTACACTTATCTGAAAGGATAAAGGATGTTGTAGAGGGTACCACTGAGTGAGAAGTAACCACTGAAGGAGTCTCATGTGGAATCTGGCTAGAGGAACAATGGTGATCGAGGCTGCCATTGACCCCAGGAGTTAGAGTAAGGATCGAGTGGAAGATTTGTGATGACAGAGCAGTGGCTGAACTTGTTGCCTTATTCTTTGAAGTCTGTGGTCTGGGAGAGATGCTGTGCAATTTCTTGTGTCCAACAATACCCCAATGAATTCTAAAGACTGTGCTGGGGTCGTGTTGGACTTCTCCCAGTTTATAGTGATTCCCAAGCATTGTGCTGTGAGGAGAGTACAGTTTAGAGCTTCTTCCGGTAGACGCTTGGTGGGGGGGCGGTGAGGAGCCAGTAGTCTAAATATGGAAATGCCTGGAATCCTTGAAGTCGCAAGTAAGCGATAACCACTGCCATGCATTTGGTGAACACTCTGGGGGCTGTAGAGAGACCGAAGGGCAGTGCTCGAAATTGGAAGCTTTAAAGGAGTCCACAAAGTCACAAAGGCGCAACCAGGCATGTCATCTGGTAACTATACCTTCGCCTGCCGCTCTAGCCGCTTCTTCAGTTGCGTGAGAAATAAGACGCATGGAAGAACTGGATATGGACTCTAGGGTGGCTATCTGAGAAGCTACGTTGTCATGGACCTCATCGGAAACAGCTCCTGCCAAGGTTTCAGAGAGATGGTTGATAAGCTCCCTCTGGAGCCTCGTAAAGTGTGCCAAATAGTTCAAAGACCTTACAGTGAAGGTGGATGAAGAAAACACACGCTTCCATAGTCTATTGCCTGGGACTCCTTGTTGGGCGGATGGACAGCTTCGCTCTCTTCTGCCAAGACTTGCTTGGTTGCAGCTGCCACCACCATGCCATCTACAGAAGACCTCTTGACTAATGGGGATGCTCAGCTGGGGAGATAAGATCTTATCAGGCCTCCATGGTATAGCTTCCAGGGTGTCAGGAGCCTTCCATGCATGTTGGGCGATGAGCTGGACAAGCTCATCAGCTGGCGGGGTAACCTAGGAGATAGGGGGCCAGGCATGAAAGAACTGCAGGAATATGGATTCCTCTGAGGAAGGATTAGAGGACTTCCAGTCACCCCTCTGTCTAAGGATCTCGAGGAGGTCACCAAAGGACACCTCATCAAAGGGTGACCGTGGGGACCCTTCCCAGTCATCAAAGTCCGTATCTTCAGTCAAAGACTCTTCAGTGGACTCCATGTGCTTCCTCTTGCATGAAGCCTTGAGAGGTACTTCCTCAGTGGGAGGTTCTGGGGAAGACTGCAAAGAAGGCGTCTCCTGAAGGGGAGAAACCTGAGTCCCTTGTTCCCAATGTCTGGTGGTTGTGGCTTGTGAGAGTTATGGCACGGGAGGGGGGGGGGGACTCCTGACATGTGAAATTTGCCAGCAGAGGCAAGTGCCCTCTCCATGGCCTTGAAGGTCGGCCTGCCCAAAGAGGAATGGGAGCCCAGAACCGAGCATGACAACCTCAAAACCGGGGTCACACCCCACCCCAATGAGCTGACCCCCAGATCAGGAGTCTCAAGAGGACTGTGAAGTGTGAGAGACCAAGAATGCCTTCCCCCATGGCACAGCCACTGGCCTGAGAAGAGCCCGATGTCCAGTGCAACGAGGGCCACAAGGATGGCTCTAAAGTGAGACCCACTACTGGGGTCAGAGGGACGGAAGTTGCTGTTGGAGTAATGGGCTTCGATACTTGGGTGGAAGTTGAAGGTGGAGTGTACGTTGGAGTTTGAGAAGAAATACGTTCACCTGAAGGAGGGAACATAGGTTTTGATGGTTGAGAGAGACCTCTGGCCACAAGCAACTGGTCAACAAGCCGCAACACATCTTGTTTAGAGAGCTCCTCGTCGACCTCATAGAGAAACTTGAAGGCAATTCTGGCCTTTCTAGAAAATAGGTTCATAGGTTCATAGGTTTATACTAGGCTATCTGCCCTAAGGCATTTAAGCTAGCCCTAATGTGTTTTTTGCACCTTTATTACCTTTATATTAAAAACAAAAAATTGTTTGCCCCTTTGTTCTGTCTGCAAGTGACCCAGAGATGATTCCCGGGAGTATGTTGTCTACCAACAAATGGATCCAAAGGAGGAGAGTACTTGGTGAACTTGTTCCTTGCTAATTCGAGTGGTGCAGAGCCCAGAATTGAGGATGGTGTCTAAGTAGTCTGTGCCGATAAAGTCAGCGCCACAGAAGTCAAAGGTGTCTGCACCGTAAAGGCATGTATCTGCAGAGATGGGTACAGTGCCGTTGAGGAAGGTGTCTGCACTGGTAACAATAACGGTGCCGAAAAGGACTAAACCAAAGAGCATGTTGTGTCAAAAGTGTCTGCACCAAGGACAGTATCGTCAGACTTAGGGTCAAAGGGGACTGTACCTGCAGGGAAGGTGCCAGTAAGGGCTGCGATGGAACTTTCAGAGGTGTAAGTGTCTGCACCAGGAACTCTGGTGCCAGTGTCGATAAGGAAGACATGGCTGGTGCAAGAATCAACTGGGGGGGTGCCATGCCTGGAGCCTAAAGGGTCACAGGTGGCAGCGCTGAAGTAATAATTTTCACTTTCTTATGAGTCAACACCCTGCGATCTCCAGAGGCAGATGAAGTGAGTGACCTTGATGAGGAAGAAGAAGAATGCCTCCTACAGGGTTTAGCAGGAGGGGGGTGAGCCCTGCGACCCAGACATAGCCTCACAGAAAGGAAACTTGAGGAGACCTTTCAGGATTAACTTGTTCTTTCTCTCGTTAATAGTCCTGGTCGAAAAATTTCTACAACTCCCACACGGGGGATCCACAGTAAGGTGGGAGACATTCAAACAATAGATATATAAGCCATGGCCATCAGAAAGTGGTAACTTACGACCACAATCCTTACACTGTTTAAAACAAACACTACTTATCTGACATAATGATGTGGAGAAGAACAACAGTACCAAAAGGAAGAGGAAAGGCTACCCAAAAGGGTAAGAAGAGAGAAAAAGCAGGGAGGATTACCAACGATGGCAATGAAGAATTACCTTAAAGGTAAGAAAAGGGTAATAAAGGGAAATAGACTAAAGGGAGAGAGTCTTAAAGATACGATAGGGTAGGAGAATAATAAAAGAAACTGATTGAAAACCTTTTAAAGTAGAAACAATATATAAACTTTCAAAAATTATTCACTTAGCTGAGAGAAAGTGGCTTGACATGGCTGTACAGCAACATGGCAAACAAGATCTGAGGTAACAGGGAGCAGAGCACTCTGTGTAGGACCTTGGCTTGAGAGTTTTTGGCTGGCGTGAGCTTGATATATGGCTGGCTCGGTTCCGAGGGCGGAACCGATAACCCATCAGTAAGGAATGAATGAAGATTAACATCAGATGCATTGTTTTTCTGGTGAGAGGAAGGCTGTTTCAGAGGCTGTGCCCAGGAGTGCACCCAAAAAGGTGATCTGCCGGGAGGGATTAATGTTTGATTTTTTTTCCTGTTGATAGTGAACCCTAGAGAGGTTAGGGTTGTTTGTACAAAGAGCAGGCCTTGTAGTTACTTCTCCTTGCTGTCTGCCTGGATTAGGCAGTCATCCAGACAATGGTAAATCTGGGAGTTTTGCTGTCTGAAGAAGGCAACCACTGGGCCAGGCATTTTGTGAAGTCCCTGGGAGCTGTAGATAAGCCAGAAAGTAGCGCAGAGAACTGAAAGTGTTGTGAAACTGCTCTGAAGTGTAGGTATTTTCTACAATACTCCCTTATGGGTATATGAAGGTAGGCATCCTTTAGGTCTAGGGTGGCTAGTCATGCATTTTAGCCCAGCATTGGTAAAAGTTTTTGAAGAGTTAGCATTTAATTTTGGGAACTCAAATTAGAGTGGACAGGTCGAGGATGGGTCGCCAAGTGCCTTCCTTTTATTGGCACTAGGAACAGTGTGGAGTAAAAAACCTTTTCCTGCATGCTCCTGTGGCACTGGCTCCACTGCCCTTTGAGCATGGAGTATGTGCACTTATTTTAATGCTTCTGCCCACTGATTTGGAGGTAGATTTTGGTAACCTGTTAAGGGTGGGACTAGTTGGAAAGTGAATTTCTAGCCCTGAAAAATTATTTTTAATACCCACTGGTCCTTTGTTACAGACAACCAATTTTGTTTGTAAAGGGATAACCTTTCTCCTAACCTCTGATGGCAGGGGGAGTGGGAGTCATTGCATGTTCGAGTAGTGAGTGGACTTAGAACTCCCTGCTGTGGGAGTGGTGGAGGGCCACTGCTTAGTTCTTCACTGGCCTTGGTTTTGTGGTCTAACGGGTCTGCCCCTGTGAGGTCTCCCTTGAACCTGTCTATTGGAGGTTGGGAAAGACCAGTGCTTAGAGGGGAAAGTTTCTGCTGAATCTAGGAGGTTGAACTTGGAGGAAGTCCTTTACTGTTTACATAGATGTAGCTTTATCCTCCATCTTTTTTAGGACCTCCTCTGTTCTTTATCCAAACAAGTAGTCTTTATCCAGGGGGGCATCAAGTAGTTTAGATTTCACATGATCAGGCAGTGGCTGTTCTTTTAGCCATGTGTGCCTCCTAATGAATGAACCTGCCACAGTGGCCTTATTTAAGGCTTCTAGGGCATCGAATCAGAGGTGCAGGGAGTGTTTAGCTACTTCAGAAGTAGAGTGCGGAAGATATGCTAACTCTTTGGAAGTATTAGTGGCAGGTAAAGATGAAATTTTTTTGTTTCATAAGTTCCAAGGTGTGCTGTTGATAGTTTAGCATACAGAACTGGCAGCTAACAGCTGTAATAGCTAAGGTTGTGGAGAAGTACACTTTCTTACCCCATCTGTCCAGAGCTCGAGTCCTTGTCAGAGGGAATTGGGTTTTTAGATGAGCTAGCCTTGTGTGATGACCTCTGGGTCTGCTGCAGGGTTTTTAAAGAAGTACTTATGTGAATCAGGCACCCTGTAGCATCCGTCAGGTTTTCTAGGAGCAGGGGGTAGGGCAACAGGGGGTGAGGCTAGATTCATTGAAAACATCACCCACCATGTCCAGAATAGGAGGGATGGCCAAGGGTCTGTGCTGAGGAAGATCTAGAAACTCTCTTAGTCTTTTCTTAGACTGAGGATAATCTTGGGCTTCCCAGTGGAAATGCTCTCCGAGAGTGTGCAGGGTTTCCCCAAATTAAAGATCCACAGGGGGGAGGCAGAAGAAATAGATTCCTCTGCATCAGATTCCTCAAAGGAAGTGAGAGGTTGTTGTTCCTCATCTGAATCAAGATAGTCTGAAAGTTCAGAATCCGGCTCTGTGTGAGCTTCAGGGGAAGTATTCCTCTTTCTTTTAGAAGGAGTGGTATGGCTACCCCTGATGAAAGTGATGAGGTCCGCCACTTTCAGTAACTGTGTTTGAGGCAGTGGAGGAGTAAGTTGGTGACTAGAGATGGTTTCTTTGGGGTGGTCTTGCTTTTAGACCTTGGCAAATCCATTTGTCATTGGGCTGCAGTAGTCTGAGGCGAAGATGTCGTTTTTTGCCTTGCATTGGTTGTGCGAAGAACTTCCTTGGAAGCCAGTGCCTGCGTAGCAGCTTTGAACTCAACCAAAGTGGAGACAACCGAGGGATTGGATGATGAAGTATTCCCCGGCGGCATACCGGACTCCAAAAGGGTCTCGGTAGAGGCCTGTGAAGGAAACGTGTCAGGCATCAGGGTCTGCGAATGCACCTCACTGAATTCCCAAGAACTGACAACTTGCTTCTGGGACGGGTCATCTGAAGGCTTAAGTTTGTGTGGTCTGTCCCTTTCTTTATCTTTTCATTTTTGGGGAATATCCACAGACTGTTGACCGATGGATGCCATTTCATAATGCGAGGAACTACTTCAGAAATGTCTGGCTACAAAATCAGCTCTACGCCGAATAGTCCTTGAATTGAAAAGTGAGCAGAACCGACAATGGGTGACGTCATGGTCTGGGCCTAGACAAGTTATGTACAAGGTATGGAAGTCTCGGTGTGGAATTTGAGACAATTACTGATTTTTTCGGACA
Organism: Protopterus annectens; assembly: GCF_019279795.1. Taxonomy (NCBI): domain Eukaryota; kingdom Metazoa; phylum Chordata; order Ceratodontiformes; family Protopteridae; genus Protopterus; species Protopterus annectens. The sequence continues at coordinate 1,107,702,669 of NC_056733.1, forward strand.
TCAGCTAGTTCAAGAAAAAGGTCCCCAATGGGGTACTTCGCTTTAGTCATTTTCAGATTCAACTTCCACTCTGGCAACGACCGACCAGCACACACACAAACTGCTTTTGCTTCGGGCTCCGTGGCAAGAAAGACTGATGTAATGGCGCTGGCTCCTCTCCTTTATACCACTGATGACCTGACATCAGTCCAGAGGTGACAGCAGCCGGCGCAGGGGAAAAGCTTGACTCTGGTATTCGGGCTGATCGAGGACTACCCAGCAGTGATCCCTTCACCATTCTTTTCAGATTCAAAACCTTGAATCTCTTCCCTTCTTCCTTTTACCAGAAAATACTTTGCAACAAGGATCAGCAGCCTGAATTAAAACCTGAGCCAGACCCACTAAACTGCTCCTGTCCAAGGAAATTTGAAGAGTAGATACATGTTTAGTTTTCAGCTTCTTTTTCACAGGAAAACTGGGATCAACAGTGTTATTCATGGCTTCAGCAGCTTTCCCAGGGCGGGTACAACATTCTGACAAAACAAGGAAGACTTTACTAATCCCTCTCCTAGGATCAACAAGACTGGCTTTCCCTTGCCCACTGAGGGGACCTCAACAGCCACAGAGGATGTGGCTAACCCGTGGTCCACAGTGGCTGTAAGTGCTACACCAGAAGAATCCAAGGTAAAAGATGAGCGGTCTGAGCTACAACTAATAGCTATAAGCAGGGACACCGATCTGCAGTTGATGCAAATTGCTTGCTCTGTTGTGACGGCAAAGTTTATTTGCTTAACTTTTTCTTGCTGTGGTCGGAAGAAGGACCGACAATGGGACTAATAGACTGCTCCACGGTCAAGCTAAAAACTGTCCCTTTTTCCAGGGAAAAGAAGCAGCAAATGCTGGTAATAAACAGGAGTCTTTAAAAGTCACATTTTTCAAAGATCCAAGAAACAGCAAACAGGCAAGGAGTAACCACTGTAGAAAGGTACCAACGTCACTATAAGGCACTCAATACTGCAAAAAGATTCCAAAGGCAGACTGCACGATAAAAAAGAATTTATTAACGCCTCAGTACATCCGCGTTTTCGTCGCCCATGCAACTTCCTCAGATACAAATCAAATGAGCATACCCAGGTTTTATATACAATGTTTGATAGAATAATTAAATAATTGAATAAATACCCATTTGGTATGTTAACACTTTTAAAGCTATAAACTGCAAAAGCATAGCATAAAATATAAACATGAGCTTAGTTTAAAAAGATATGATATCTATTTTATCTTCATAAAAAATTGTTTTAGATACCATGAAGTTGCTTTAAAAAATATATTATCCACAATATTCCAGGATGCCAATCCATCATAGAATTACATTGAATAAAAATAATGAAAAGATATAAAATAAAAAATAAAAACACTAAAAATATTTTAACATTGTTTATAAAAGTACAATATCAAACCAATGCAGATCTTTAGTCCTTCCACAGTGTATGTGCAATATCTAAGATATATATAAATGAACCAAAACCTACATGCCCCCATATACTCAGTTACAGTTGTTCTGCTCTAAGTTTTAAATAGGGCATGATAGAAATGAGGTCATTAAGACCCGGAGCTTTATTTGAAGCTAACAAAATCTGCCAACATGTCTCTCTGTGTGATAACCTAGCTTCCCAATGTCCTCCCCTTGTACATTTGGGAACTGATTCCAACACATAAAACATAAAAAAGGCAGATTGACACACCACTGTGTGCCTATAAAGGGCATTTGTGTTGCATTGTTTTTGGATCTCGTAATAGTGTTCGTAAATGCGTCTCTTTAACTGTCTTTCGGTCTTGCCAACATAAAATGCTTGGCAAGACCGACAGACAGCCAAGTAAACTATACCTGTAGAGTTGCAATTGTGAAATCTCTGTGCATAAATCTTCCTATTCCTACTTTCCAGGTATACATTTTCCTGGTTAATGACATATTTACACTGCCTACAGTGTCCACAACGAAAGGTACCCTTTCTAGGTTGGTTGGAAGTACTTGCACTGGGGTTGTGTTCCAAAATATTTTTAATATTAAATCCCCTTTTGTAAACAATTTTACAAGTCAGATCCTTAAGATTATTCAAATCTGTAAAATCTTTAAAGGTGTCCATTTCATTCTGGATAATGTATCTAATATGTCCTGCATCTTCACTATAAGCAGTAACAAATACCAAATTAGAACCTGTAATATTAAAAGGGGAGGGAGTACTTTCAACACATGTATCAACTTGTCCTTTCCCTAGAATGGGAAAAAATCTAGTACCCCTGGCAGAACTAACCTCCTCCCAAACCGATTTTATCAAAGATATAGGGTATCCTCTGTCCACAAATAACAAACTCAATTTTTCCCATTGCAAGTACTTCCAACCAACCTAGAAAGGGTACCTTTCGTTGTGGACACTGTAGGCAGTGTAAATATGTCATTAACCAGGAAAATGTATACCTGGAAAGTAGGAATAGGAAGATTTATGCACACAGAGATTTCACAATTGCAACTCTACAGGTATAGTTTACTTGGCTATCTGTCGGTCTTGCCAAGCATTTTATGTTGGCAAGACCGAAAGACAGTTAAAGAGACGCATTTACGAACACTATTACGAGATCCAAAAACAATGTAACACAAATGCCCTTTATAGGCACACAGTGGTGTGTCAATCTGCCTTTTTTATGTTTTATGTGTTGGAATCAGTTCCCAAATGTACAAGGGGAGGACATTGGGAAGCTAGGTTATCACACAGAGAGACATGTTGGCAGATTTTGTTAGCTTCAAATAAAGCTCCGGGTCTTAATGACCTCATTTCTATCATGCCCTATTTAAAACTTAGAGCAGAACAACTGTAACTGAGTATATGGGGGCATGTAGGTTTTGGTTCATTTATATATATCTTAGATATTGCACATACACTGTGGAAGGACTAAAGATCTGCATTGGTTTGATATTGTACTTTTATAAACAATGTTAAAATATTTTTAGTGTTTTTATTTTTTATTTTATATCTTTTCATTATTTTTATTCAATGTAATTCTATGATGGATTGACATCCTGGAATATTATGGATAATATATTTTTTAAAACAACTTCATGGTATCTAAAACAATTTTTTATGAAGATAAAATAGATATCATATCTTTTTAAACTAAGCTCATGTTTATATTTTATGCTATGCTTTTGCAGTTTATAGCTTTAAAAGTGTTAACATACCAAATGGGTATTTATTCAATTATTTAATTATTCTATCAAACATTGCATATAAAACCTGGGTATGCTCATTTGATTTGTATCTGAGGAAGTTGCATGGGCGACGAAAACGCGGATGTACTGAGACGTTAATAAATTCTTTTTTATCGTGCAGTCTGCCTTTGGAATCTTTTTGCAGTATTGAGTGCCTTATAGTGACGTTGGTACCTTTCTACAGTGGTTACTCCTTGCCTGTTTGCTGTTTCTTGGAGGTTTGGTTACTTTGCAGCTTCACATTTTTCAAAGACAAACACAGTAAAAAGGACTTTAAAACAGTTTGCCAGTCCCACAATGTATAATTTCTCCACAAAAAAAAAATGTTTTTTTTAGTTATTTTAAACTTTTAAACTGACAGGAAGAGAGTACACTCCCATTAACAGTACAGTACAGACCCATGACAATCTGTTAAAATACAAACTCCTAGCTTTAAAATAACTTTCCTGAAGAGGAAAGTATTAATAATAAACAAAAAATATTGAATGGAAGCTTTTTTTCCCCAAAAGGCACTTATCAGCCAAGTAAAGGAACAGCACAAGCTGACCACTGATCCTCAAAAGTGTCACAGCACCGCAGCAGTGATTAATATGAACACAATGTAATTCTCCAAGATAACACAACTTTTAACTTGGTATGCATTTCCCCCTTACCAAACAATCATATTTAAATTCTAATTTCTGAGGACCTCACTTAATGACCACAAATGTACAAAAGGAACCAGGGAAAATGCCTTTAGATTTCTGCCTTTTTCATGATTCATTTACCAACAGCTTGTGATCTTTCACAATTTATATACAACTCCCCACAAATTGTCAAATTATAGGGATTCCAGTGTTCCCAATAATTTTTCTCTAAACCAAATTGTGCACACTTGTAATAAATTTTGGAGTTGTAACAACATTAAATATACATGCTCATATTAAGGAGAGAGAGCTGCCTTGTGACTGTATTATTAAACCTACCTTGGAAAATACTGAACAAGGAGTAAACCTCACGATAAGCATTATCTTAACCTGGGCCAAGTGTTTCTTGTTTTTTTTTTAATAATGAAACACAAGCCAGAGCTCTCTTATAAGTTTGGAATGTCTTTATAAGGCAATCCTTGTTCTTACAGACACTTTTCTCCGAAGTTAAACAAGCATCCAGAGTTATGGAAAAATGTATGCAAAGTGTCTTACCAATGAGTGAAATGCCATATCATTCCCTCATCCATGCATGCAACTATGCATTAATCAATTTTGAGGTTGAAATTTCACAAACACTTAGATGTTGTATCATAGGTTCATAGGTTGGTACTAGGCTATCAGCCCTAGGGCCTATACAAGCCTAGCCATAACAATTCCCTGGCTATTTCTTCCCACATTATTTACTTTCCTGGACCCCTGTCTAGCAGGGTGACTGACGTGATCCCTGGGGTGAATTTCCTTTCTTCCATCCAATCGTCAAGGTTCCTCTTGAAGAGGTCCAAAGAGACACTCTGCTTGACATGTATGGGCAATCTATTCCATAGTCTGGGGAGTCTCTGGGTCAGGAACCTATCCCTCCAGCATGTTTTGTTTATTGTGATGACAAGGTTTAGATCCCTGGAGCGTGTAGCTCTGAGGGATTGGGATTTCTTTAAGTGTAGCATGTCCAACAGCTCTGGGTTTGACATGGCCTTGTATGTTAAGCAGAAATCGCCTCTGAGTAGAAGATATGCGACAGAGTATAGCTGGAGTTTTTTAAGGCGGTCAGCGTAGGGCATCTGCTTTAGGCCTGTGATTCTTTTAGTGAGATGTTTCTGAGGCCTTTCCAGTTGTTGCAGATGTCTTGAGAGGTACATACCAAATGGGACGTTGTATTCTATAATGGGTCTAATGATGGATGAGTACAGTGGGACAATGACCTCCTTTTTTCTGGATGAAAAGCCCTTTGTGATGAGGTGTGCCACATAGAACGATTTCCTGACTGTTGTGGTGATGTGGTTATCGAAGGTGAGACCACTGTCCACCTGTGTCCCTAAGTCTCTTATCACACTTTCTGTGTTTAGTGTACTGCCACCTACATGGTAATTCATGGATACATGTTTTTTCCCAAAGGGGATAACAATACATTTCTTGGCATTGAGCTTGAGCCCATGGCTCTGGCACCAAGCATCTGTTTCTGTAAGGCCCTTTTGTAGAGTATCCACATCATTTGGGGATTCAATAATGGCTCCCAGTTTGCAGTCATCTGCAAACTTTGTTAGCCAGAGTCCCTTAGTGTTGACCTGTACTTCAGAGAAGTAGATGCCAAACAAGAGCGGCCCCAGGACCGAACCCTGAGGTACTCCACTTGTCACTTGTCTGGAGCTGGATTTGCAGTCGGCTACTTTTACAGTGTGGGTTCTATCAGTAAGCCATTTAGCAACCCATTGGGTGACACAGGGATTAATGCCCAACTTAGTAAGTTTATCTATGATTCCAGAGTGGGGGATGGTGTCAAAGGCCTTGGCAAGATCTAGATAGGCTGTCTGGACCACCTTACCCTTGTCCATGGCTCTGGAGACTGATTCAAAGAAGTCAATCAGGTTCAGGAGACAGGATCGGCCCTTCACAAACCCAAACTCGGTGGAGTCCAGTGTTTGAAGGTTGCCAATGTCTTTGTTTATAAGTTCCATGATAATACGCTCCATGGCCTTGCAGATAAGGCTTGTCAGACTGATGGGACGGTAGTTTCCGGGATCCAAGGTGGATCCCCCCTTGTGGATTGGGATAACTGTAGCTCTGCGCCACTCAGTGGACACAAAACCTGAGGTGAGGCTATGATTAAACATGACACTTAGGTGAGGTGCCAGTTCATATTGTAGTTCATGTAGTACACAGCCCAGGATGTCATCTGGTCCCATGGATGCTGTATTCTTGGCTTTAGAGAGGACGTTTTGTACCTGTGTGGCCGTTATTACTGGAATTTGGCAATCTTCCGGTATTGAGATGAGCCATTTAGGGGGTGAGAGGGTGAAGTTGGCACTGAATCGATCTGCCAGGATATTGGCAATATCCTTTGGATCAGTATATTTAATGCCATTCTGTTTTAGCTCAGAGCAGATCTGAGTATTGCCATTTAAATTCTTGACATAGCTATAGAATGCTTTGTGGTTGTCTTTGGAATCTTTGGCAATTTTATTTTCGTAACTAGCTTTGGAGGATTTTATGAGGCATCTCAGTTTCTTACTGAGGCTAGTAAGTTTTTTGCATCCTGGGATTTTCCTCTTTTCTGCAAAAGTTTCTTCCTTTTGTTGTAAAGTTTGTTTATGGCAGGGGACCACCAGATTGGCTTCCTTTTTTTGGATGAGAGCATTTTGGTTCTATTTGGGATTCATGCATGAGTGGATGTGCTCGTACAGTGCCTTAGTGTAGGATTCAGCAGTTGAACTTTCAGTTCCCGTCTGCATGGGTGTCATGAAGTTTGTCACTTCTGACTTGAGTAGCATGAAGTTGGCTTTGGAGAAGTTTTTTATGGTTGTTTCTTTACTGGGGGGTGGGGTGGGATGTGGATGTTAAGGGTGATTAGCTTATGGTCAGACCTGACTAACGAGGGGGTGACCATAGGTATGGAGCATTGATTTCCCATGTTGGTAATGACCAGGTCTAGGATATTGGAGCCCTTGGTGGGACTATGGATTAGTTGATCCAGGGCGTTGGAATTTATGAATTCCAAGAACCATTGCGCAAAGGTGTTGGGACATGAGTAGTTTTCCCAGTTAATGGCAGGGTAGTTAAAAATCACCCAGTATTAGGGTGTTTGGTTCTATCTTAATATTTTCCAGTATGTTTAGAAAGGTGTAGTGAGAATCTTGGGGTATGGTGGGGGATCTATAGCAAGCTACAATTTGGATTGCAGTCTTACCTAGTGTTAGTTGCACTTGGAGAATTTCAGACACATTGCATTGGCCAACTAGCCTGGTGGTGTGAATATCCTTGGTGAATATTGACACTCCTCCACCTTTAGTGTTTCGGTCCTGGTTTGGTGGCCGAAAAGTGTGGTAAGAGTTGTAGCCTGGTATTGCAGGGGTGCTCTCTTTGTTTCATTGTTTTTGTAAAAACATTCACAGGAACTTCTCCTGAACTGAATATGAGAAGTCACGTCGCCTACTGTAATACATCTAAGTACATAGATGCCAAAACTCTCTCTAAACTCCAAGAACTTACATAGTGATCCTTCCTATCAACTGAAACATGGCTAAATAATTCATAACTACTTATAAATCCTAAAAAAAAAATGAAAGCTCTTTAGCTTAAAACACTTCTACCTAAACAATACTATCCATTATCACCTCCACCAAGACCTTCATAGGAAAAGTAAACCACACAAAATTACTGGGTGTCACCATAAATGACCATTTGCAGTTTGACCACCACATATCACATGTGGTTACAAAAATCATCAAAAAATATGTACATTAGACAGGGTAAATCCTAATTCATTGACTTGGACAAGACATATATTTATTTAACATTTGTTTAATGGGAAAGTCTGACTGGACACATGTCCATTTTCAGAAGAAGCCCGGGGAGAAAAGCTCCAAAAATATGAAACAAACATTATACCACAAAAAATTACAGAGTACAGGTCAACAATGAAACTACACATTTCAAAATATAAATAACCGAAAGAGATGACACCTTAGCAATTTTAACAATTTGTACATCAAAGAGTATATGGTATTATACAAACTAGACTTGCATATATATTAGAAAGCACAGTATGATATTTTTGAGGAAGACTTGAAATGATTTGAGGTGATAGAGTAAGTATATATAGGGAAGGAAGAAGGCATAAAGTACCGTTGTGTACACTTACCATAAATGTAGATGTTTGAATGTATTCACTGTTGCATTCATTACATTTGGGTAATCTGCTGGCAGGTTGCCCTCAGTCAGCCTGATTAACAAAGTCTTGGGTCCTGCGTCAGTTGCTGTCCCTTCTTCCATGACGTCAGGTTGTCAGGGGGTAAAAAACATGCAGCCGACGCCATTACACCAGTTTTTCTTGCCCCAGATGTCAGGTGCCCCCCTAATGGGGAGCAAATAAACACAAAAGTATACCTCCAACCAAAAGCAAATACACCAAAAATGCTTTTAAGCATAGTAAAGGAAAGTAGAGGTATAGTCAGAAAAAAACTAGGGGGCTGGAGGGAGGGTAACCAGGACTGCAACAGTGAATACATTCGAACATCTACATTTATGGTAAGTGTACACAAAGTACAGTTGTGTACCTACCATAAATGTAGATGTTCGAGTGTATTCACTGTTGCAGTCATTACACTTGGGTTATCCTTCTGGCAGGCTACCCGCAGTTGGCCTGAATTCCAAAGTCTTGGTCCGGCATCGGTTGCTGACCAAGACTTTGGGATTCAGGCTGACTGCGGGTAGCCTGCCAGCAGGATAACCCAAGTGTAATGACTGCAACAGTGAAACACGATGAACATCTGTACTCTGTTCTTCATGTTTCAGTGTTGCAGTCATAACATTTGGGTAGATTCCCAAAGCTATGGTTGAGAGGAGGAGTTTATATAGCATTAGGGCCAGCTATAAGGCCCTGCAAGACAGCAGTGGAAAAGCCAGCTCTGGATTTAGAGAAAATTGGTAAATGATAGTGCTTGGTGAAAGTATGTACAGAACTCCAGGTAGCAGCTTCTAGGATATCTCTGGTAGGAACACCTCTAAGAAAGGCTGCAGAAGTAGATGCAGCCCTGGTGGAGTGAGATCTGATCCCATGGGGGATAGGTTTTCCATGATGCTTATAGCAGAAATGGCTGCAATGGCTTATCCATTTAGAAATGGTTTGTTTTGAAATAGCCTTCCCCTCTGCCCCTGCAGCAAATGCTACCAGCAATTGTTCAGATTTTCTTCGAGATTTAGTCCTGTCCAAGTAGAGTCTTAGTTGTCTGTGCACATCCAAGGAATGCAGAATCCATTCCCCTTTGTTCTGTGGATTGGGGAAGAAGGTTGGCAAATGAATGGACCGATTAAGAGCCACACTGGAAACCACCTTGGGCATGAAGGATGGATTGGTCCTGAGAGATACCCTGTTCGCATGAAAGATGATGAAAGGCTCCACTGCCATAACGACCTGTAATTCAGATATCCTTCTAGCTAAAGTGATTGCTAAAAGGAAGGCTGTTTTCCAAGAAAGAAATTTTAAGTCTGCAGCAGCAGCTGGCTCGAAAGGAGGTAGAGTGAGTTTCTCCAAAACAAAGTTAAGGTCCCAAGGCAGGGGTAGGAGCTCTCCTGGGTGGTCTCAAGTTTTTTGCCCCCCTGAGATGCTGCTTGAGCAGAGGATGAGACAAGAGGGGTGGTTCTGTGTTATAATGAGCTGAAATAGCGGAGGTGTGGATTTTAATGGAGGAAAAAGACAGGCCTTTCCTTGTGAAGCATCTCAGTTAAGTATTGCAAAATCTGAGGTAAATTGGGTGCTGCTGTGCTCATCCCTAAAGATTGGTTCTAGGCACAGAATCTTTTCCATTTGTCAGCATAAGATTTTCTAGTACTAGGTCTCCTCGCCTCCAAGATGACACACATCACAGGTTTGCTGAGGGATGATAAGGGTGAATTTAAGTGATTAGCCAGGCTGCAAGGTTCAAAGTTGGAAGCTGAGGGTGCAGAATTTGGTTCTCCTGCTGAGACAGCAGGGAAAGGGTCTGAGGCAGATGCCATGGAGATATTTGCGGCACACTGCGCAGGAGGGGGTACCAGCGCTGGCATGGCCAGTCTGGAGCAATCAAAATCATCCTTGGTTTGTCCTGTTTGACTTTTAGTAGAACTTTGGAGAGCAGAGACAGAGGTGGAAAGGCGTAGACTGACAGGTTTTTCCAGCTGAAGGACAGAGCATCCACTTGCCAGGCTTGTTTGTGGGGAGTCCTTGTGCAAACCTTGTCCAACTGGTAGTTCTGGGGGGAGCAAATAGATCTAAGTCTGCGCTCCCCCATTTGCTTGTCAACATGTTGAAAATCCACGGTTCCAGTTTCCACTCATGTGGGTCCATGAGGTTTCTGCTTAGTCCATCTGCCAGTGTATTCAACTTTCCTGGCAGGAATTGAGCTTGTAGATGCACTTGGTAGCTCAAGACTGTTTTCCACAATGCCATGGCTAGTCTGCAGAGGGGGTAGGAATGTGTGTCCCCCTGCTTGTTTATGTACCACATAACCGTGGTGTTGTCCATCTTTACCATTAGTTGTCCTGGAAGAATGTAGTCCTTGAAGGCTGTCAGAGCATTTTGTACAGCTAACATTTCTTTTTGATTGATATGTAGGTGCATTTGATTTGGGTTCCATTTGCCCTAAATGCACTTCCCTGCCAGGTGAGCCCCCCTTGCATAGTCTGATGCATCTGTACTTAGGGTTTGGGTGAATGGTAGTCCCTTGTTTTGGTGTCAGGCTTCTGCCCACCATAGGAACTCTAGGCGTAGGCACGGTATGATAGGAATCATTGTTTCCAGGCTGTGACATTGTTGACTCCATAGACTTTTTAGATACCACTGTAATTTCCTCATATGCAGTCTTGCAAATGGAATTAAAAGAATGCAGGAGGCCATGAACCCCAAGGCTTGCAGCATTTGTCTTGCAGATAGCAGGGTTTTTGTGGCCACTTGTTTGAAGTAAGTTACCAAATGAATTTGCTTCTCTGGCTTGAGGAAAGCCATCTGGGCAGTTGTATTCAAGCTTGCACCCAGAAATGTAATCTGTTGGCAGGATACCAGTTGTGATTTCTTTTAATTTATGGTGTACCTCAGACAAGTTAGAACCCTTTTTACAAACGCCAGATGATTTAGAAGTATGCCCTGGTTTTCTGCCTGAATTAGACAATCGTCCAGGTATGGGTATATTTGAATATTTCTTTGCCTGCAAAATGCAATAACTGGAGCCAGGCACTTTGTGAATACCCTGTGCACAGTAGACAAGCCAAAGGGCAGTGAAGAGAACTGATAACGCAAGTAGCCTGCTTTGAAGTGTAGATATCTTCTGCAAAATTCCCTGACTGGCATGTGCAGGTATGCTTCTTTTAAAACTAGAGTTGCCAACCAGGCATCTTTGCCTAGTATAGGAAGTAACTGGTGAAGAGTCAGCATCTTGAATTTTGGAATCTCCAGAAAGGTGTTTAGAGCAGACAGGTCCAGGATTGGATGCCATGATTTGTCTTTTCTGGGTACCAGAAAAAGCCTGGAATAGAAACCTTGTCCCTTTTCCTCTTCTGGTACCAGCTGAATAGCCCCCATGCTTAAGAGGGAAAGTATTTGTTTTTGAGCCTCTGCCCACTGATTTGGGGGAAGGTCTGGCCACCTGTTTGGTGTTGGCAACATGTGGAAATGAAGTCTGTATCCCTGGGACACTATATTTAAAACCCATTTGTCCTGGGTTATGAGTTCCCAGTTCTTTGCATGAAGAGCAGTTTTTCCCCCCAAGAGGCGGTTAAATGATAAGTGCTTGGTAATTTTAAAAGGAAGTCATTGAGACTGTTTACTATAGGGGGGTGTCTTGTTATTTCCAGATTTGGAAGATGAGGCCCCCCCACTGCTTAATTCTGAGAGTCCCCTGGGACTGAAACCTGGGGTTTTTGCTGTGTCTGGTTTTGGCTTGAGAGGATCTGGAATGGGCTGGAAAGGACCAATTCTTAGTAGGCCAGTGCCTACTAAATCTTGGAGGTTGCACTTGCAAGAAATCTTTAACAGTTTGCATAGATTTAGCTTTATCTTCCATCTTTTTTAGAACTTCTTCAGCCTTATTGCCAAACAGGCGGTCCTGATTTAAAAGAGCATCCAACAATTTAGCTTCAACATGATCAGGCAAACATTGCTCCTTAAGCCAAGCATGCCTTCTAAGCACAGACCCGTTAACAGCAGCCCTGCAGGATGCCTCTAAAGAATCAAAACCACACTGCAAAGTATGTTTTCCAACTTGCTCAGCAGAATGCATTAAATCCTGCAAATCTTTATTTTCCACACAGTTAGGAGTCAACATCATTTTCTGTTTAAGCAGTCCAATAATATGCTGTTGATATTTTAACATATGAAATTGGCAGTTTAAAGCTCTGATTGCCAAGGGTGCAGAAGTATAAACCTTTTTACCCCATCTATCCGGTGCCCTGAAGTCTCTATCAGAAGGGGTAGGATTTTTAGCAGTAGAAGCCTTAATGCCCTTGGGTCCCTGAGAAATAGTTTCTGGATCTGCAACAGGATTTTTGAAAAGGAACTTGTGGGACTCAGGAACCCTGTAGTATCTGTCAGGTTTACTAGGAGCCGGAGGCAGGGAATCAGGGGCCATACTGGATTCCGAGAACACATCAACAATGTCTAGCACAGGAGGTATAGCCAAAGGCCTATGCTGAGGTAGAAGAAAATCCCTAAGCCTCTTTTTTGATTCAGAAAATTCCTGACTATCCCAGTGGAAATGCTCCCTTAAGGTATGTAAAAAGTTTCCCCAAAAGAAAAATCCTCAGGAGGAGAAGCAGAGGGAATGGAATCCTCTGCATTGGAATTCTCATAAGTAGGTATGGACAAATTCAGGTCATTAGAAGAGTCAGAAGAAACCGAAACCTGATCAGAAGATTCATAATCAAGTTCAGCCCTAGGCCTCTTGGGGGGGGGGGGTGACTACCCCTGACTACAGTAATTAGATCTTCAGCCATTTTTATAATTTGTTTTTTAGGCATAGGGGCCTGAACATGTGGCCTGGGCGCCAGTTTTTTAGACATGGATCGAGATTTAGGCCTTAGTAATGAAGGCAGTGCCAATTTAATATGCAAGTCTGTAGGCCTGAAAACACCCTCAGAAGCCGGTGCCTGCACAGTGGCTCCAGAGCCATCCAAGGTAGAGACATCCATGGGTTCCATAGGTGAAGCATCTCGCGGCATACCGGACTCCAAATGGGTTTCAGTAGAGGCCTGCGAATCAGAAGTAGCGGGTATCAGGGGCAGCGAAAGCGCCTGACTGAGTACCAGGGAACTGGCGACTGGCTTAGGAGAAGTGTCGTCGGCAGTTTTGGACATTGGCGGCCTGTCTCTCTGTATTTATCTTTGCGTTTTTTCGGAATCCCGGTAGTCGGATGGCTAACCGACGACATTTCTGAGTAATGAAACCGAGAACCGAAATATTTAGAAGCAAAAATGTACTGACGATGGATAGTGCGCTGATTAAATAAAGCACAAAACCGACAGCAAGGTACGTAATGGTCAGGGCCTAGGCAAGGAATACAGTACGAATGAAAATCTTTATGAGGTATTTGTTTACCACAAGTAATGCAATTATTAACTTTTACTGACATCGGTAAGGAGCAAGAAAAAGTTTCCCCAATGGGGTACTTAGCTTTAAGTTGAAGACTTCGGTTCTGAAACTTGAAAACAAAAATTTCAAAAGTCGGCTGACCAGCACTTGTGAACTGCTTCTGCTTTGGGCACCGCACAGCAAGAAAGACTGATGTAATGGCATTGGCTGCATGTTTTATACCCCTGATGACCTGACGTCATGGAAGAAGGGACAGCAACCAACGCAGGACCCAAGACTTTGTTAATCAGGCCGACTGAGGGCAACCTGCCAGCAGATAACTCAAATGTAATGACTGCAACAGTGAAACACAAAGAGCATCAGCATAGTACTGTAAAGCGTAGATCTAAAAAATGTCAGAGGGTGTGTATAAAAAGTGGAGAATAAAGAGTTAGTCAGGTGGGTAAAGCAAAAGCAAAGCCAGGACTTTTCTAACTGAGTAAATAGAAGTTTTTTAAATTGTACTATGGTGCAGATGAAATGATGGAAGTGGGTAGTTTATTCCATATTTTACGAATGATGTTAGAGAATAAGGATTTTCCAGTGGAGTTGTTTGCTTTGGTGGATTTAACTAGGAGTTTGTCACTGGAACGGAGTGTTCTAATGATGGTGTATGGTTGTAAGAGATCTTGAAGGGCTCAGGTTTTATCTGATTAATGGAGTATTTTATGAGTGAAACCTCTACTTTCTTACTGCCGTCTCTCGTCTATGCTGCCCCAATCTTACTTAACCTTCTAGTCTTCACAACTATCCAAACCTGAGCAATGCTATAATAAAATGGCCAAATTTGCAGTATACTACAATAGAACATAACACTGCCTAGCCCTCACAGAATTAAACTGGTTAGAAAGTACAGTTGTGTAAAATCTTACTATAACATCTCTTAGGTTCATATATTAGTACTAAGCTAGCTGCCCTTGCAAGCCATTTTAAGCTTAGCCAATTATCCCTTGTGAGACTCAAACCCCGCACTTTGTGTTTGTAAGGCAAACACCTTAACTATTAGGTCACCATCCCTCCCTCTTCACTGGTGACTGCGACAGTATACATAACCAAAGGGATCTCCAGTCAAGGATAGCCCAAGGTCTTGTCAGTATGCCCAAGTCTTTAGTACTTACAGGCGCTGTACATCACAAGTACAATCTTTGTGCAAGGCATAGGGCATAAAGGTGATGTATGGATGCACACACTCAGAACTAAAAAAGACAAAGGAAGAATAGAATGTCTCTTGGGATAAGGAAGACTATCTGCATCCAGTTGGAGAAGAGTCTCCTTGGCCAGGAGAGCAATAAGAACAGATTAAAGAAGAAGGGGCAGGAGGGAGCGAGCAAACAGTAAAACTGTGAACAGAAGGACATCTACTGTTATGTTAAGATTTTACACAACTGTACTATGTCTATATCCCTGTTGCAGTATTCATAACCTAAGGAAGATTACAAATGCTCAACAGGAAACCTGGGGAGGAGAACCACATAGAAGAGCCCTCCAGAAACCCTTGCAGGATACCCTGGCAAAGCCAGCTCTAGCCCTGGAAATAACATCCAACTTTTAATGCTTAGTGAAAGCATGAACAGAAGACCAAGTAGCCACCTCGAGGATGGAAATGGTATCCAGCCCCTTGAAAAAAGCACCAGAGAAGGCAAGAGCCCTGGTAGAATCAGCCTTTATTGATAAGGAAAGACATTTACCATGAAAAGAATGCCAAAGAGAAAGGGCCTGAGAAATCCAGAAAGACATTGCTTGCTTAGAAATAACTAAACCCTAACACCTGGGATGAAAGGAAACAAACAGCCGCTCAGATTTGTTAATAACTTTAGTTTTAACCAAATAATATCTGAGCTGTCTATGCAAATTCAAGGTGAGAAGAACCTTCTCACTGGCAGACTGCAGAGAAGAAAAAAAGAAAGCAGAGGAATACACGGATGGGGACAACACATTGACCACCTTGGGCATAAATGAAGAGTTAGTACAAAGAGGTACCCTGTAGGTAAGGAGGAACAGCTATTAGAGCCTGAAGCTAAGACACTCTCTTAGTTGAAGTAAGAGCCAAAAGAAGAACTGTCTTCCAAGTGCAATGCTGTAAGCAGCAGGCTCAAAAGGAGCCCAAGTCAAATTTTCAAGAGCAAAACTGAGGTCCCAAAATAGGCTTCTTGGGAGGCCTGATATGAAGGATGCCTTTAAGAGGTTAACTGATCTTAAACCTAGGGGCTAGAGGAGATGTCAAGGGCAAACAAGCAGGAATTGCTAACAGGTGAGCTTTAACTGAAGAATATAGCAACCAGCATTGGGCAGATCATAAAATAAGAGAACCAGAGGAACCTCCAAACATAGGGGATCCTGATGACAACAGAGGCACCATACAGAAAATCTTTTCCATTTGGCCAAATATGACTTTCTGGTAGTGGTCTTCCTAGCCTCCTGCAGGACCTGAAGCACATCCTTGGAAAACAGGTGCCTAAATGGGATCAAAATCCTATCATCCACAGCATCAGTTGAAGAGTGGACAAGTCAAGATGGATAATAAACCCCTTTGTCCTGTGTAAGAAGGTGCACCCAGTGATGCTTGTGATGATTACAACTGGCCAAGTGAGAATGAAGGGGGAATCGATGCTGTCTGGGCCAAAAGGGAGTCAAAAAGGAAAATGTTGGGAGATTCCTGCCTGATCTTGTGCAAGACTCATGGTAACAGAGGAAGGAAAGGGAAGGCATACAGAACCATCCCCTGCCAAAGAAAAGACAGGATACCCACTTTCCAAACCAGAGGACTTGGGCACTGGAACAGACTAGAGGAAGCTGTCTGTTCAGAGGGGAGGCAAAAAAGATTTACCCGAGGAATACCTCACTGATGGACAATGTTCAGGAACACATCTCTGTGAAGCATCAATTTGTGAGCTTGTGTGCTGGACCTGCTCAAAGAAAATGCAAAAAGCCTTTAGAATCACTTGATACTAGACAGCTAGATCACAGATATGAAGATCTAGTCTGTAAAGAAGACAGGATTCTTGTACCCCCCCCTTGCTTGTTGACATACCACATCACTGTTGTATTGTCTGAAATTTTTGAGGGGTCTGGGATGAAAGAGGGTATGAAAATCCTGAAGAGCTAGAAGCACAGCCCTCCTCTTCTTTATACTGATATGGTATGACCTCTGATGAAGAGGCCAGGGACCCTGAACCTTGAGAGAACTGAATGTGGACCCCTGTACCCTGTCTGAGGAGTCTATAAAGAGCTCTTGAGTTGGTACTGGAGCCTGAAAAGGAAGCCCCAGTTTGAGAGAAAGCTGATGAATCCACTACTGAAGCTCAAGTTTGAGACAAGGAAGGAAGGAGCTGGAAGTCCAGAGAGTGGCAATGTTGGAGCCACACTGACTTGAGGTACCACTGTAGCTTTCTCATGTGGACCCTGGACACAGCAAGTATGGGAATGGTGGAAGCCATGAACCTGATGACCTTGAGAAAGTGACTGAAGCAAGAGGAAGAAGAGACTGGAAAAAGGGAGTAGCAGGCAAAGATGCCAGCATGAGGCTGGTCTGAAGCCTGCAACCAAGGAAGGTGTGATTCTGAGAAGAGGTCAGAGCTGACTTCTGGAAGTTTATGGTGAATCCCAGACTATGCAACAGGGACATTGTAAACTGGAGATTCTGAAGCAGAGCCTTGGATGAGCAGATTGTTTAGATAGGGAAAGATCTGAACTCTTCTCATCCCGCAAAAGGCAATGACAGGAACAAGGCCTTTGGTCAATACCCTTGGGATGTAGAGAGGCCAAAGGGCAAAGCAAAGAACTTAAAATGCTAGGAATAAATAGAGAAACAAACATTTCCTGAAAAGTGGATGGATGGGGATATGAAGGTAGGCATCCTTGAGACCAGAAAGGCCTGGGGTAGAATAAGGGGAAAGAGAGTCTGAACAGACATTTGAATGGAAGTAATCTTGAGAACGGAGTTGGGTTGGGAAAGGTCCAGAATTAGTCTTCAAGTACCCTGATTTCTGGGAAACAAAAACATTCTTGAATAAAAAACTCTTCCCTCCTTAGGCAGGAGGCACAACTTGAATGGTGCCTTGGACCAAGAGAGAATGCAGTACTGCTGGGAAAACAGGAAGTTGGTCTCAAAGAGGTTGAGTGACTCCCAAAAAGGGATGAAGGGATTTTCAAACCATGAAATATACTTGGCAGATAATGGATAGAACCAGAGAGTCAGTTGTGACCTTTAACCTATTTGGAAGAGGCAATGAACGATGGAGGGATAAGGGAACCTGGCCGAGGGAAAGGAGACACAAACTGTCAAATGGAACTCAGCTTATCCTGAAAAGCAGGTTTCTGGGAGGTAGGGGTCTGAGATGACTTAGCAGGCGGCATACATCTAGAACTCTTTCTCCACTTTAGGTGGAAGCCAGGACTACTTCTGAACAAAATTAGATTTGGAGAGGTAATTCCTATGAAACTTAGGAATAGGAGAATCAAAGACATGTATCAACTCCTGCAGGGCCTTTCCCTTATTCTGGACAGACTAGAAAAACAGCACCAAAAAAAGTTTTATTATCCAAAGGAGCAGCCAACAGTTTGGCCTTAATGTCATCAGGAAAAGCCTGAAGATGAAACCAAGAGTAACACTTCATAAATGAACCAAAGGCAGCAGCCCTGGAGGAGGCATCAGTTGCATAGTAGCTGCATTTGATAGAGTACCAAGCAACTTGAGAGGTAGAACCCAACAGGGAAAGGGCCAAAGCCTTCCACTCAGTCAGGAAGGTCAGAAAACACCTTATAAACCTGAGAATGAAGGGCCAAAACATACCTGGTCATATGAGTCTGGTAGTTAATTGCCCAGAAGGATAAAGTGCCATCAGTATAAACCATTTTGGTCAGCCTCTCCACGGTCCTGCTATCCTTACCTAAAGAAAGCAACTTGGTAGAGGGTAACAGCTTAGAGGGCTTGTCAGAAGAGACAGATACTACAGAAGGATCAGCAGAAGGGCATTTATAAAGACATTTTCATTCGTCAGGCACCTTGTATAATCTATCAAGCTTCTTGGGAGCAGGGGACTGAGAATCAGGGGCCACAGGAGCTGCTGAAAATTATCCAGGGGGAATCCAGAACAGGGATAACAGCAGATGGCTTAGAAGACTCCATCTGGAGGAGCTCATAACACCTTTTCTGAATATCAGAGACTTGAGAATAATCCCACTTAAAAAAACAAAATTCCATCATGTGGGCAACAGTACCACCAAAGAAAAGTTCCTCCAAAGGGGAATCTGGACTAACAGAACCCTCTTCCACTGAACCATAGTCCATGGGGGAAGGAATACGAAAAGGATAAGCCAGGGACTCTTCCCAAGTATCCAGATGCTTAGCTGAAGCATCAAGTTCCCTGGTCTTTTAAGAGGAGTGGAAGACCAGAGAGGGGCAGGCACAAACACCCCTTGAGGAGGCTTTAAAGCCATTAAAGTATTAAACAACCCTTGAATATAATCCTGCCATTCATGTTGGGGATCCTTAATGTCAGCAGAAATATGCTTGGTGTTCTGTAGGATGTTAGCACAAAACACCTTTGGAGGGTCAGATCCCTGGTGACATTCAATAAGCGCAGTAGGGATCTCCACCCTAAGAGCTGCAAAATCTGCCATTAGTCTCTCAGATATAATCAGCCCAAGTTCCCCCTCAACATCAGGAGCAGACTTTGTAAAGCCTCCGAGGATGTGAGAAAAGTCAATCCATGCCTGCGTCTGACAAGGTCATGGTAGCGGAATCCAAGGTAACCACCGGACAATCATCTTGGCTTTCAATAGTCTTGACAGATGTCTGGGGAGACTGGACAGTAGCCATATTAGACCTAAGTTTTTTGGCCTTTTTCTTGGCCGACAGCTGACCCTTGGGATGGGAAGACTCCACCATAGCACTGAGCCAACAGTTTAAGATGTTGTTTTTCAAGGTAAACAGATAAATAGGACAGACAACTATGCAGAGTCTAAAGCCTGGCAGATAGAACACTGCATATGGTGATGGGAAGCACCTAAACAGAAAAGACAGTGGTTGTGATGGTCTTTATGGGGAATTTGCCTCCCATACTGACATTTTCCTTTTCCTTTCTGACATGACAGCACTAAAACTAAAAAGAAAAGAAGAACCAGGGCACTTATCTGAAATGCAGCTTGGTAACCAGCACAGCAGAAGGGCATTCAGGCTGCTGGCATAGAAGTTCTCAGTGTGTCTGTCCGTACATCACCTTTATGCCCTACGCCTTGAGCAGGCAGCATACGCATGAAGTACAGCACCTGCAAGTTCTACAAGATTTGGTATAATGGCTGGATGTAAGGCTAAGCTTGGCAGGAGATCCCTTCAGTTATGAATACTGTGACAACGATATGGAAGGTCATCTACCACACCACCTAGCTTTTTCTCAGCTAACACAGACTTCTCTGTAAGCCAGTAAATTGCCCAGCCCTTAATAACTTAATAGAGCACTACTCCTCCAATACAATTTTATGCTCTACAGAAAAATCACTTATCACTATAACCACATCAAACAATTTTGCAGATGACTCTGCATGTTCATCTAGTGTCGCTATGGAACCACATCCCACTACTAATGAAATTCATTCAAAATGCAAATTGATTTAAATCACAACTAAAACCCATTAAACCATGCATACATCCAGGATAAAAGTCACTATTGATCTTCAGGTAGTCATATCATCAAACTTTCTCTTTACTCAGCATCCTGCACCCCAGAAGTCATCACCAATATCTGAATAGTTTTAGTAGCATCTCCCAGCCATATACATAGTTTTTAACACTGCTTGCCACCACACCTCTGTAATTCTAATATATATATATATATACCTTAAAATAATCATATATAATTGTCTTTGAACCTGCTTAATACCCCACCTCTAAACTACAATATTAGCACTTTCTGCCCTAATGAGTTCCTTCCCTCATTTCCATTTCTTTGAATTTCTAATCACAAGAGCTGTTACCTGTTGACAAACCCACTATTACCCTTCTACAAATGCTCAATGTTCATCATTTACTACACACAAGTATCTTTTATACTGTAATAGTTTTCTTTATATCATATTAATGTAATCTAATTAGCAAGTGTATGTGTAACTGTTAATGTGTATTGCTTAATGTCTGTTAATGTAAATGGCTGAATATCTGTTTACAAATGTTTGCAATACGTTGGAGCTTTTCTCTCTGGGCCTCCAATAAAAATGTTTTTTTGACTAAACCCAGTCACACAAACCAAGTAAACAAAGGCAAACTGAAACAAAATAATTGTGCTTGAGTCTTTATACATTTATAAGGTTTTTGTATTCTTGTTGTTGTTTCTTTCTGGAAACTTGCAATAAAACGATTGTTTAATTAAAAAACATTCATACCAGTCAATCCTACACCAGTAGGGGAGCTGCATTCTGTTGGCTATACTTCTTTTTAAATTTATTAACTTTTCTTTTTAATTAAATTATATGACTACAGCTGAATGCAACATATGCAGACATTGCAGCAAAAACACAAACTGTTCAAAATGTTTGAAACAATAATTGCAAAATACAGTAGTAATATAAAGAAGTAAAACTTCTTTACATTATATATACATTGTCCAATGGATCCTACTGAATATATAACATTCAATAACATAGTAATTTTGATGTCATAGAACCTCCAGGGGAAATAGTAGTAATGCCAGTACATACTTTTTACACTGTACAATTAAAGACGGCCTTGTTGTTAAAAAAAAAAGCAGAACAGGGAGCAATATCAAAGATAAAGAAATGCATGGTCATAAATGTAGAGTTTTAACCAGATATTCATTCTTAAAGGCAATATTAAGAGTCTTCCAGATTTTATGGAATTTACGAGCCTATTAAGAATTTCTGTGAACATTTGCACCCTGATATAGTATTACTGAAGAGTGGACAACAACTTCTCGAGCTGATTTCTTCTAAGCCGATGCTTGATAATTTAAACCCGACTACAATGACACAAAGTAAATAATCCTCTGATGAATGATTATGAATCGGATCAACTAGCACCCACATTAAACCATTTATTTCTAGTAACAGACAGATTGTTAATTTCTTCTAATAATACATTAACTGAACAAATAATCTGTTACAAACTCCACATGGGTTGAATGGAGTTGCAAAACTATAAGGTAGGTAGTAGGTCACCAACAGAACAGTAACTATATTTGCTTTCCATTAGCCACTGTCTGGTTAGTGGAGGCTCTATTATTGTGTCTTTTGGCTTTTCCCGGTTAGGGGTCGCCACAGCAGAACTCCGGTCCGCTAATGATTGGCAGTTGATTTTACGTGCCGAGTTGCCAGCCCTGATGCACAACCTTCAATGAAGGTACGCCCATTCACGCATGCCTCCACGCAGAAGACGCTCTAGCTGAGAATTGAACCGGACACCGTCTTACTATGAGGCGACAACACTACTGCAGCACCACCACCGCGGATTTTTAAATATGTACATAATCAGCATTCAAGGCATCGCTGGGGATTTATCTTTAAGCACATTTAGCAAACAGAACTAAGAACTTGTTTGTGGATGTAAAGATGGTACTATCCATATAGCTAAGAAATACTTTTCACTATAGGGTCAGCATCTGGTGGAATAGTTTACCACTCTGTGTACACAAAATGGAAACTCTTACAGCATTTAAGAAAAGTTTGGACAACTGGCTAGGTATCAGGGTCTATAACCCTACTTTTGTTGGAAACCATTCTTAGGCATTCAGTTTGAACATTAAACACATACAACGCTGAATATTTTCCACACACAGAACAATCTGCTGAAGATTATTTACGTATTCCTGCTAATTTGCAGGGAGTCAGGTAGGTATTATGCAACAGTATAAAATGTTAAATCAGCAGTTCAACTTCAGATCAGAATGCAGTACAACCAAACTGATGCTTGCGGTGAGAGACCGACAGCTAGAAGAAAATAAACTGAAGATGAGGAAAGAGCTCAACTGGACATTCCTAGACTTGGAGGAAGCATATACCAAGGTTCCTAAAAAGCTGATTTTGGCAATTTTATGATGGTGTGAATCTGAGAAACATTGGTAGAATTAGTGCAAGCAAGTATGAGGACCTGATGACACAAATACGGAGAATGCCTGGACTCACGGAGAGTTCCCAGTGGTTGAGGGTGTGCACCAGAATTCAGCTCTTAGCCCACTCCTGTTTACATTGGTGATGGACTACATTAGCAACTAGGTCAGAGGAGTCAGATAAACAAAGCTGATACATGCAGATGATGTGGTATTACAGGCAGAATCTGAACAAGAACTTCAGCATATAAAGGAATGGAATGTAAAACTGAAGGCATATGGTATGAAACTGTGCACAGACATGGCAGTTGTTATGGTAAGAAAATGGGAAAATCAGAAGCTGAAATATGACATAGAAAGGAAAACAGTGGAACAGGTAAAGACTTTCAGGAATCTCGGACTGGTGGTTGAAGAGAAATGAAGTCTGACTGAGGAGGTCAAAGTTAGAATCAGAGGGGCTTAAGTCAACTGACACTGTTTGCTAAGGGTACTGTGTGACAGAAGGATGCCAATGAAGCTGAAAATTAAGGAAAAAAAAAACAGTGGTACAACCAGTACTACTGTATGGTACATAAACCTGGGCACTGACGGCACAGCAATTAAGGAAGCTAGAGGTGATTGAGATAAAGTGCCTGAGATGGGTGGCAGAATGCAAACTGTGGAAAGCTTTTTAAGCTGTTACTAACAGAAAGAATGCATCAGCTTCAGTGAGGAGTTCTACTCCAAAATACATGGAGGTTGCCCTTGTAGGGGTAGGAAAAGCATTGCCCTGTGAACTATGCCCATAAAAAATAAACAGGCAGCAAAGAGGGTGTAGTGGGTAGTGTTGATGCCTCACAGTGCATGGTTCTCTAGTTCAGCTCCCAGCTGGGGTGCCTTCTGTGTGGAAACTACATGTTCTTGCCTAACCTCTGGAGTTTTAGCGATGGTCCCTGGTTTTCTCTAAGGATAATAGGTCAACTGATGATGATGATCCAGTATGCCTATGAAGAATAGTGAGTGTGTGTGTGTGTGTGTGT
The DNA here is from genome assembly GCF_019279795.1 of Protopterus annectens. NCBI lineage: Eukaryota > Metazoa > Chordata > Ceratodontiformes > Protopteridae > Protopterus > Protopterus annectens. The sequence continues at coordinate 1,107,726,275 of NC_056733.1, forward strand.
GTGTGTGTGTGTGTGTGTGTGTGTGTGTGTGTGTGTGTGTGTGTACACATCCTGCATTGGAATGTCATCCTAAGACAGGTCTTTGGTCTTGTGTGCCTGCTGAGTGTCAGGCTAGGCCCTGACTCCTCTGTAACAATGGAAACAGTAAAGCAGAAACAGCAGTGTGAATAAATGAAAAAGAAAAGGATGTTAAAACTGCAGTACAAGACAATTAACAGACATCTAAACTGTAATAATATTTTTGATAATGCAGCATTACTTCTGAGAGAGTGATGTACTATTCATATGACATTAATGTCTTTCACAGCAATAACTTTACATTCTGTTTACACAAAGTTAAAACATTTTGTGCTTGTGATCAGGGAACTCCACACTTTTTAGAAAAACGATAACAGTGATAACAATGATGATAATAATAATAATAATAATGATAATAATGATAATAATAATAATGATAATAATGATAATGATAATGATAATGATAATAATGATAATGATAATAATGATAATAATGATAATGATAATAATGATAATAATAATAATGATAATAATAATAATAATTATAAAAATGATAATAATGATAATAATAATGATAATGATAATAATGATAATAATGATAATGATAATGATAATAATGATAATGATAATAATGATAATGATAACAATGATAATGATAATAATGATAATAATAATGATAATGATAATAATAATGATAATGATAATAATGATAATGATAATGATAATGATAATAATGATAATAATGATAATGATAATAATGATAATGATAATAATGGTGATGATGACTGGTGGCAATAACAATAATAAACCACAGTGGCCTCTTCAGATTCTACAAATCTATGTATTTGCCAGCACATAATCTAGCATATTAGGTTAGCAAAGAAATAAACCACTAATAATTCTACATTTCAGCTATCATGACTATAACAATATTCTAGACCGAAACAATCAACTAAGTGACATGTGGACATTTGTATTTCACACTTACAAGCTGTCACAAGTTTAGCTGTTACTGACGTTAGGTGATTGAACTCTGATTTCTTTGAGATTTACATAGATATAGTAACCAAAACACATGGCATTAGCAAATCCCCACACATTCTAATTATGTTATAAAAAACAATGTTAGTGCATCATTGTTAAATACGTATCAACACATCTGAACTCCTCACCGATACTGTGATTTGTTTTGTCAGAGTTTTTTTTACTGTGGAGTTCACAGCATGGATTCTAGGCAGTTTAGGTGAATTTTCAAATGATTCTTAAGTGATACCCATGGAAGAAACGTTGCATTAAATGCTCACCTTGACCCAGTCCTCCATGTCTCCATCCTCAATAATATCCAGTTCTTCATCCTGACAGATGGAAAGCTCATCTGCTTGAGTGCCCTGGGGAGAGAAGCAGCAGATGACTATACAGGGAATGCATCCTGGTACTGTTTTAGTTCATGGGCAACATTTCATTACATCACAACTTCTGCAAGGCCTGTATGAGTGCATTTCTTTAGTTCCGCTCCACTCTGCTTTGTCCTGCCTAGCTTTACAATCACAAATCTAATGCTGAATGTTTGTACATTAGAAGTACAGTGCATAAATCGCACATCTGTGAGCTAAGGCATCTGAACAGAACCACAATTTGAATTATCAAATACTGTAACAGAACTATAACTCACTACTGTTATACACATTTCCAGCTATCGCTATGGCTTTAGATGTGTTAAGAGTGCTCGCCTCAACAATTATTTTCATCTCATTTACCTAAAACCTGATACAGATTTCAGTATTCACTACAAATCCAAGTACTACTATCACCAGATCCCAAAAGCTTTTCTCCTTTTTTAACTATCACTTTAAAAACAGCAAATAAAAATATTATATGTTAGCTTCTAAAATTTACATCAGTAATAAATAACTTAAAGGAAATCCCCAAATACTGCATCTATATATTAAGTATACAATGTCATTATACTCTAAATTTATGCAAGAACCCCCCCCCCCAATTTTATACCTTCTCGGTAAATCTGCCTAATGCTTCCTAACTAGAGCCTGTCCATAAACTAACAGATTTAAAATCTGGTGACATTAATCACCAGCCATGTCATGCTCTAAGTAAATATCCTACTGCTGGTGACTTGAGTCAGGCTAGCATCTTAGGCATCGGCTGGTCAGGAAGGGGACTAGGTTTGTGCAGGCAGTGCAGTCAGAGACCAATATGCCAAATTCTGGAGAGGGTTAAGGGCAGTCCCTAGTAGAAGCCAGGAAAATAAATAGAGGGGCTTCAGCTCATCATTGGATGATTACAATATTTTGTAGTGTAAGCACTAGACCATGGTGACTGCTTACAACTCATCAGTCTACCTGCATGCTTGCATCCCCAGACTAAAAGTTGGGCAAGCTTAGTATTTAAGGTGTGTTTGAATGAAAGTACATGAGTCTGATGATGCCTATTGAGGTGAAAGTGCTTAGTCAAAGTGTTTTGCTGTGCCTTGTCTATTAACATTTAATAAAGCAGCGTTTTTAGCATGAAGCTTATGTATGCCAGTCAAATTCTTTTTTTATTTTGTTTTGTTTATTCATGTTTTTATTTTTTTTAAAGTAATTTTTGTTTGCCTTCTGTGTGGAGTCTGCATATCCTCCCTGTGTCTGTGTGGGTTTCTTCTGGGTGCTCCGGTTTCCTCCCACATTCAAAAGACATGCAGTAGGTGAACTGTTCACACTAAATTGGCATACGCATGACTGTGTAGTGTGGAAGAACTACCACAGCAGGGTTAGCCACTTGGTGGTGTAAACCTTGGCTCTAGATGATTGTTATTATTGAAGTGACACCCTGACCCCATATGCAAAAATGGGAAAAAGGGTTGTGTATGGATGGATGCCCCCCCCTCCAAATATGTTAAATTGTGAATAAACTCATTAACCACACATTTCCTAAACTGTGTCCCTGAAAAGACTATAATACATGCATCATCCTCCCATTGCTCTTTCAACGGTGTATGGATTAACCTTCAAACATACTCAAACTCTGAATCTATGCATACATCTAACAGCAATGCTGAGTGCTTACCTATTTGCTGTTTATTTTACTGTACTTATTTGTACTATGTATCCTTCACAGACTTTGTGATTAACACTTACCTTTTTACTGCCTTTTGCAGACAGCTTATTCAACCCTTGCTGCTATTAGCCGCTAATGAACACCTGTGATGACCAACTGTGCAATAATGCACATTTTGTTTTAATATTTAGCACATTAAGTCTCATCACCCCATAAAGATGCGCAAGTTCCTAATATTAATTGGTATAAGCAATCTTCATAACCCCTGGGGGTGGGGGTTATCTTTCCACAGAGGAATATCAGCCAGTAACCTCTTCTTTACCCAGACATAAGCATGCTATCATTCACCAATGCTTTGGATTTTTGATACTGAATGAACCCCACTGCAGATGGCCAAGGGTGAGTTCACGGATTGCACAAGGTTCTGCACAAGCACAATGAGGGCTACTGCACATGAACAGTTTAGCAGAACCAAATACATGTCTGCTGCTAGTGCACCTGACTTTCCACCATGTGTGAGTAGAGCAGCAGACTGGACTGACTCCTTCCCAGGATGGGCAAGTCACTATAGATTGGTCACTCCCTCCACTACAGGTTCCTTTAGTACCAGGGTTAGCTGGGTCATAGTTACGATTGTGCCCTGTGTGGTAGAGTTGTGAAATAAAGTAGAAGTGGTCAGGACCATGCCTAAGTCAATGGAGGTCACTGCAGGATAAAATCTTAGTTCCACCCAAAGCTACAAAACACTTGCTGTTGAGTAAGACAGGAAAACCTACAGTGGACTTTATCCACTTGTACAAAAGTGAGAGGCTTTGCTTCCCAAGAAAAACAATTTCAAATAATGTTTTGAAAAGTGTATACTGTTCAAAATGATAACTGAAATATTTGCTCTGTAACTAGCCATCTCGCACTCAGTAGTAACGGTTACTACCAGCACTTCATTGTGTCTTCACGTTTTCAGCTGTTCACATCATACAACACAAAGTCCTGGTTATGTTCTGTACTTGCTATTAGATTACTGGTGGATCATTTTTCAGGTGAAGCCAGGTAAAGCAACTGCCCTCGTCTGTCATAAATACCAATATAAAATATTCTAACAACGTTTTCTGTAATTTAATTTGTCAGCTTTCCCACAAAAATAAAACTATCTATTCACCTCTTAATCATACCTCTCAACCTCTTCATGCAAGAAAACTGGACAAAGCCTAACAAAATGGGGGGACAAAGGCCCAAAAATAGGGACAGACTTTAAATATTGTTCCTATAAACTTAGAAAGTTGCTAGAGTAACATGAATTGCATTAGCATACATTTTCTGAAGGATTTGAAGTCTGAAATTCAAACATATGTCATTATTTAGTGACTTAAATTCTCAGAACATCTTAGTGATTTGTCGGCAAACCACAAATTTTACAAGGAACAGACCAAAATATGAAGAAAAATCTGAACATTCTGGAAAAATCTGGACAGTTGAGAGGTATGCAGTCTTAACAGCCAAAGCATGGCTCTGTGAGGTAATCACGATAATAAAATAACACACCATGATAAATATTCAATCTTTTTCCTTTCTTAAATCCTAGCACACCATTGCATAAATTATTTCTGAAAAGTGTGCTTTGTGAAGTGCATGCTACATGCCTGGATACAGCCATGAGATGCCTTTTATACTGATTAAACAGTGAAGTGCATGACACATGCCTGGAGACAGCCATGAGATGCCTTTTATACTGATTAAACAGTGAAGTGCATGACACATACCTGGAGACAGCCATGAGATGCCTTTTATACTGATTAAACAGTGAAGTGCATGACACATGCCTGGTGACAGCCATGAGATGCCTTTTATACTGATTAAACAGTGAAGTGCGTGACACATGCCTGGAGACAGCCATGAGATGCCTTTTATACTGATTAAGCAGTGAAGTGCATGACACATGCCTGGAGACAGCCATGAGATGCCTTTTACACTGATTAAACAGTGAAGTGCATGACACATGCCTGGAGACAGCCATGAGATGCCTTTTATACTGATTAAACAGTGAAGTGTGTGACACATGCCTGGAGACAGCCATGAGATGCCTTTTATACTGATTAAACAGTGAAGTGCGTGATACATGCCTGGAGACAGCCACGAGACGTGTTTTATACTGATTAAACAGTGAAGTGCATGCTACATGCCTGGAGACAGCCATGAGATGCCTTTTATACTGATTAAACAGTGAAGTGCATGACACATGCCTGGAGACAGCCATGAGATGCCTTTTATACTGATTAAACAGTGAAGTGCATGGAGACAGCCATGAGATGCCTTTTATACTGATTAAACAGTGAAGTGCATGACACATGCCTGGAGACAGCCATGAGATGCTTTTTATACTGATTAAACTGTTTTAAAGTTTGTACTGTTATTTGTTGCTTAGATCTCTGTTGAAACTGTTTTGTCCCACGCACCCTCCCTATTTTTGGTTTGTGGTTTAAATTTGGTGGCTTTTCCAGTTGCCTGCCCACTGTAGATTTGATCTGGGACACTCTCCCAGTCCCATCTCATTACCACATTCTACCTAATAAACTCTTTCTGCACTTGCTTTTAGTCCTTTTTAATTTAATTGCATTTTTTAAACTGTTTGGTCTAACATTGCTACATACTCAAGTATGCTAGCTTGCACTGCATGTAAATTGTTTTCACTACTGTTTTTTGCTACTTTTCTGTATAAAAAAAAAAAAAAAAAAACTGTAAGCCTCTTTCCTACCTTTCCTGTAACTAGTGTTCCAGATACAGAATTGCTGTATCCAGGACTGTATGTAAGATTCTGAGCCCCCCAAGACTTTCTGTGTTGGAGGGAAGCCTTCTAGCTTATCAGTGGGAGTGGTAAGCACTAGGTAACCTGTCTACCATACGGAGTGGTTCTGGCCCAGAAATTGTAGTTATTGGCCGTTTGGGCAATCTCTTCTATCTCTCCCAACTTTCTGATTTGAAAGCCTGCATTTGCACTTGTTTCTGTCCTGTAACTCGTCTAATGCCGATATAGATTTTTAGTTTTAGCACTTACATTAGCTTATTCATGCTCAGCACCTGTTCAGAACTTGTAAGCACTAAATAAGCTACTAATTACTATAGCACTCAATCTTCCTCATTACCTAGAGGAAAACAGTTTTTGTACTTACTTTTCTCACTTGCTTAGAGAAAAACAGCTCTTGTACTCACTTTCCTCACTTATCTAAAGGAAAATAGTTTTTTAATCAGGCATGTCCAAGGGTCAGCTCCCAGTGTTCTCTCCATTTATCTGATGAATCTAGGCATCTTGAGGCAATGTAGAAACTGCCTCATGTACACAGACAACCCTCTCCTCCTACCACCCAACACTAAAACCCGTGAGAGATGCACTTATCTAGCCAAACTGGAGGTAAAGCTCTCTCCAACCAAGACTGAACTTGACAGTCATGAGGAGAAGGTAAACATTTGCACCACACCACACTCATCACATAGTCTTACTAAATCTACACCACCAAAATCCAGACATAGTAACACAAAAACATTCGCGGAGGCTCTCAATAATAATCTGTCTAAGCAACAGAGACCTCCAAAGCAGAAACGCAAGCAACCTCCATCCCCCAACATAACCCAAATGAGACACAGCCCACAGACTCAGTGTGCCACTCAACCACAGCCAATAAGGCAAAACAACGTACCCAACACACTAGTAATAGGTGACTCTATAGTCGGGCACACTGATGTCCCACTCACCAGGCTAAACAAGGAGGAGGTTACTGTCAGCTCCCTGTCGGGTGCCAGGATCCGCCACATAACCCATGCACTCAGGTCACTCCACAACAAGTACAAATATGACTCTGTCATTGTCCATGTTGGTGTGAATGACCTGAGACACACCTCCCTGGACTACATGAAAAGAGACATGGAAGAGCTCTCCGATCTTGTAGCCAAGGCAGGTATGACCCTAGCCCTGAGTAGCATTCTGCCATTGCCCAGAATAATACCGCAGTACAAGGACAAAATGATTGACTTCAACAATTGGCTAATCTTCTGGTGTCATTCTATCTGTCTGCTTGGGATGACATGGTTGACAGACCATGATGCTTTGCCACAGATGGCCTGCACCTGTCACCCCTGGGATTCCGGATACTGGCTAAGGCTCTTGCCCCTCTGGTGCCTTTTTTAGGCTGGGTTCAAATAACAAATTCACCACCATAACAGGAACAGGCAAGCAAAAACTGAGGGTAATGCTACTCAATGCTAGAATTCTAAATCTCAAAATGCACTCACTCGAGGCACTCTTTAAAATGGAGAACATCGATATCGGTGCAGTGATTGAGACCTGGTTCAAGGGTCCAGAGAGCACCCCTGCACTATCAGGCTATAACTCATACCACACTTTTCGGCCATGTAACCTGGACCGAAACACCAAAGGCGGAGGTGTGTCCATATTCATTAAGGATATCCACACCTCCAGGCTAGTTGCTCAGCATAATGCATCTGAGGTTATGCAAGTACAACTAACTCTGGGCAAAACTGCAATCCAAATTGTAGCTTGCTACAGATCCCCCACCATTCCTCAGGATTCCCACTGCTTTTTTCTTGATGTAATGGAAAATTTTAGGGTTCAACCAAACACCCTAATAATGGGCGACTTCAACTACCCCACCATTAACTGGGAAAACTACTCATGTACCAACTCCTTAGCTTAACGCTTTCTGGAATTCATAAACTCCAATGCCCTAGATCATCCTATCCACACCCCTATCAGGGGCAACAGTATCTTAGACCTAGTCATTACCAACATGAGTGACTGGTGTTCCACACCTGAAGTCAACTTCTCGCTGGTCTGATCCGACCATAAGCCTATCACCCTTGACATCCACATCCCGCCCCTACTCCCCATTAAGGAAACCACAGTAAAAAATTTCCCCAAAGTCAACTTCATTCTTCCTAAGACAGACGTGGTGAACTTCATGACACCCATGCAGATGGACAATACAGTTACAAATGCTGAATCCTACACAAATGCACTCTATAAGCACTTACATAAGTGCATGGATCGTGCTATCCTCCAAAAAATAAAGAAGACAATCTGGTGGTCCCCTGCCATAAACAAACTGTACAACAGAAGGAAAAAACTGTTGCAAAAGAGAGTAAAATCCAATAAGTGGAGGATCTCCCTGGTCAGCCTCAGTAAGTAGCTGAGATCCCTTATAAGATCCTCCAAAGCTAGCTACGAAAACAAAATTGCCACTAAATCCAAGGACAACCACAAAGCATTCTATAGCTATGTCAAGAATCTAGATGGCTACACCCAGATCTGCTTTGAGTTACAGCACAAAGGCATGAAAATTACAGAACCAACTGATATTACCAACATCCTGGTAGATAGGCTCAGTGCTAACTTTACCCCCCTCTCACCCCCTAAAGGGCCCATATCTATACAGGAAGAATGCAGAGTCCCTGTAATCACAACTACGCAGGTAAAAGCTGCACTCTCTAAAGCCAAAAACACAGCATGCATGGGACCGAGCAACATCCCAGTCTGCGTTTTACACGAACTTCAGAATGAACTGGCTCCCCACTTAAGCCTCATGTTCAATAATAACTCTGCATCAGGCTTTGTTCCCACTGAATGGTGCACGGCAACAGTTATCCCACTCCACAAAGGGGAAGCCACCAATGATCCCGGGAACTATCGACCTATTAACCTGACGAGCCTGGTCTACAAGGCCATGGAACGTATCATCATGGAACTCATAAACAAAGACATTGGTAACCTCCAAACTCTGGATCCCACCCAGTTCGGGTTTGTGAAAGGCAGATCATGGCTCCTGAGCCTGATTGACTTCTTTGAGGCTGTCACCAAAGCAGTGGATGAGGGTAAGGTCGTTCACACAGCCTATCTTGACCTCGCCAAGGCTTTCGACACCATCCCCCATTTTGGAATTATAGCTAAACTCAGTAAACTAGGTACAAGTCCCTACGTCACAAGATGGGTTGCCAACTGGCTCACTGACAGAACCCACACTGTAAAAGCTGCAGACTCCAAATCTGACCTCAAACCAGTGACAAGTGGAGTACTACATGGTTCCGTCCTGGGACCTCTCCTGTTTGGTATCTACTTCTCTGAAGTACAGGCTAACACAGAAGGCCTCTGGCTAACGAAGTTCGCAGATGACTGCAAACTAGGAGCCATAGTCAAGTCCCCAAATGATGTGGACATCCTACAGAAGGGCCTCAGTGAGACAGATGCCTGGTGTCAGAGCCATGGCCTCAAGCTGAATGCCAAAAAGTGCAGTGTCATCTCCTTTGGTAAAAACTCTGTACCCATGAACTACCACATAGGCAGCAATCTACTTAACACCAAATGCATGATAAGAGACCTTAGGACCCAGGTGGGCAGTAGTCTCTCCTTTGATAGTCACATCGCCACAGTAGTCAGGAAGTCCTTCTACATGGCACATCTCATCATAAAAGGGTTCTCATCCAGGAAAAAAAAAGAGGTCATTGTTCCCCTCTAATCGACACTCGTTAGACCCATTATAGAGTACAACGCCCCTTTTGGAATGTACCTCACAAGACATCTTCAGCAGCTGGAAAGGCCACAGAAGTACATTGCAAAGAGGATTACTGGCCACAGACGAATGCCCTACACTGACCTCCTCAAAAAACTCCAGATTTACTCCGTAGCATATCGCCTACTCCGAGGTGATCTCTGCCTAACATATAAAGCTATGTCAAACCCAGAGCTTGTTGGACATGCTACACCTAAAGAAGTCCCAATCCCTCAGAGCTACACACTCTAGGGACCTAAACCTTGTCACCACAATAAACATGACACGCTGGAGGGATAGATTCCTGCCCCAGAGACTTCCTATACTCTGGAACAAGCTACCCATCTATGTCAAGCAAAGTTCTTCATTAGCACTCCAAGAAAAATCTTGATGAATGGATGGGAAATAGGAAATACACCCCGGGAATCACTTCTGTGTCTCTGCTCGACAGTGGCACAGGAAAATAACTTTCTTGGGTGGCGTAAGCCATGGAACCTTGTTGGCTAGGCTTATGTAGACCCTTGGGCCAATAGCCTAGTACCTACCTATGAACCTATAAACAGTGAAGTGCATGACACATGCCTGGAGACAGCCATGAGATGCCTTTTATACTGATTAAACAGACGGTGCCTTGAAGATCTGTCGTTACGGCGGGTATATCACAACTGCAGGGCCTTCCTTTGCAGAAGATTGCAACAGCAATAAAACCTCTGAGCAGAATCCTGTGTAGTATGCTTTTCAACCACCAGATGGTGGTCAGCCTTAGTCTGGCACTTCAGCAGAACCACCTTAACATAACCTATTATGGCCCTAGACTGGGCATCTAGAACCCAGTACAAAACACACAAGGAAAAAGTTTCATCATAGGTGGACAACTGAAGAGGTAAGGAATGACATAGCTGCTAGTGAGAAAGCTTGGTTACTTTATAACTGCATGAATCCCTAAACCTGGACGACATATGGGGATCCATGCAACAAATGCAAACTTACATCACCAGGAATGCAGTCTGAACATCATTTCTGGTGGGACATGAAGCGGCTACTACATGGGGCAATGGGATCTCAGTGCAGCGTGGGGGCAATGGGATCTCAGTGCAGCATGGGGCCAATGGGATCTTGGTGCTCTTGCCTCACCTAACTTGAAAACACTTGACATGGCTGCTACTATCAGAGATCAAGGCCGATTTAGTCCTATTACACACAGGAAACATTCTCTCATTGTTTCTTTGTCTCCTTCTGGCAATTCTACATCTTTCACTCTTTGCCTTTATTTCCCCCAAGTGAAGGTCAAAACCCAAGGTTCTTCATTAGCACAAGATTCACAGCATCTAAAAGCCCAGTCACTCTTCTCTGTCTCCCACAGATGCTTACAACATGATCTATGCCTTGTCTACAAAGCTGTTCATAGGTAGGTACTAGGCTACTGGCCCTAGGACCTATATAAGTCTAGCCAAAAATGTACCCTGGATTTCGCCACCCAAGAAAATGACTCAGTCCTGTTTGATCTACCACATTTCTATAAAACCATTAGTAATGCACATACAAGATACTGCAGCCTGACTTAGACTTATTAGCATGACAGATCTCTCTCACAGAACTTCATATCTTTCAAAGGAACTATAAAGCAAAGCACATCCATCACTACATTCAAATCTTACATGAATGATGGGAAAATACACATTTACCCCAAACCTAGCCAAACTCCCTTTTTATGGGCAGGAGGAGTAAGTAGTTAGTTGCACAAGTGGTACTACAATAGCTAGTCTTCAAAATACTTAAATGGTTTACTTCCTTTACAGCAACCTATCATCTGATAAGTCTCTAAATCTCATTGCATGCACAACCATATACCCAATTATCTTTCTGGCAGGTCAGTTAAAAAAAAAAAGCCACCTTTTGTTGATGGAGAAAACCTAACTGCCTCCCATACACGAGGAGAGGCCCAAAGAAAAACTAACTTACCAAACCATTTCCATTCCATTACCTGTTGGCATCCACTCACTCACAGTAATAACACAGATCAGGATGCACCTACTTGCACCCTTTGTGGCATTCATCCGAATAATTTTCTATCAAATGCTGCAAAATTAATTCTGATTACCACAGGATTAATGTAATGTTTGTGTAAAGTGGTAGTACTTTTGAATTATCATTGTGGCTTTAACTCTAAGAATGGAGTTAATTCTGCCTGACCAAACTTTACTAACTACATTCTCTGCAGAAAGCTGGGCAGATGACAGATGCATTCTACGTACACCTATCGGTGATCCTAGGTTTGGTCTGTCATTGTTACTCTCTATCCACTCCAGACAATATAAGATTTCGGGACTCTGTCAAATGCTTGCTGTGGAGTTCATTGATGGGGAGAACAAAGTCTGAAATATTGCAACTTCTCTCTTTCCATATGCATCCACTTGGAAGTGCTGCAGACAGTCTTTTCTTAGATGGTTTCTGTTCTTTGCTCACGCTATTGGCATGCTGATGAGCTGCACTGTGCTCATGCTAATGGCATGCTGATGAGCTGCACTGTGCTCATGCTAATGGCATGCTGATGAGCTGCACTGTGCTCACGCTAATGGCATGCTGATGAGCTGCACTGTGCTCACGCTAATGGCATGCTGATGAGCTGCACTGTGCTCATGCTAATGGCATGCTGATGAGCTGCACTGTGCTCACGCTAATGGCATGCTGATGAGCTGCACTGTGCTCACGCTAATGGCATGCTGATGAGCTGCACTGTGCTCACGCTAATGGCATGCTGATGAGCTGCACTGTGCTCACGCTAATGGCATGCTGATGAGCTGCACTGTGCTCACGCTAATGGCATGCTGATGAGCTGCACTGTGCTCACGCTAATGGCATGCTGATGAGCTGCACTGTGCTCACGCTAATGGCATGCTGATGAGCTGCACTGTGCTCACGCTATTGGCATGCTGATGAGCTGCACTGTGCTCACGCTATTGGCATGCTGATGAGCTGCACTGTGCTCACGCTATTGGCATGCTGATGAGCTGCACTGTCCATGTGCTAATGGCATGTTGAAGAGCTGCACTGCTGTTATCATCAACAAATAAGAAAACACTGTGATCTAAATGTCCTCTTCCAACACTATCTCCATTCAGCAGCCCCTTTAAAAAGGCATCCAATCTCTGTAAAGTAAGCTCCATGGACATGAGCTATGTCTGAGATAGTGACAGACAGCTGCCTAGGACAACCTCATCCAGCTTTATTTTTTACCTTTCTGCCACAATTATTTTGCACTGGTGACTCATTCCTGCAATTTTACTGTTAGTAACAGTGGTTAGAGCTGGGGCTTTGAATATGCTATTCTCCCAACACATTCTCAGAGTTCTACTTGTTAACACATTGCAGTATGACTTCACTTCTTTAACAGACCTGTTGCATCATCCAAGCATAGTACTCCAACCACTCGCTTCAGAGAGGATGAACACTGTAAATTTCACTACTATTTTTGATTTTAACTTGCTGTTATGTTTCTAATTTTTCTTTCGAAGACCACTTTACTTGAAGCTGCCATCAAAGGAGGCTGACACAGTGCGTGTTGCAGCCAACATTCAATGTGTGCCAGCAGCAATTTAAAGGACTATGTTTGAACATTCTATTAACTATTAGGGCAAATGGAAACCATTTCCTGTGTTAGACGAAGGGTCACCTGAATTTTGATCCACTGGTTTTGTGCAGAAGGATACTTCTTGGAATCTACCTGGTGTTACACATGATGGAATCCGAATACTGTAGAGACACTACTTTTACACCTGGCACTGCGTTTCCTAGAACTGTGCGTGCCCAGGTATATACTGCTACTACATTTACAGTTCACATTTGCTGCTTGAAGTTGCAGTCAATCATTTTTTAGGAGACATTATAAATAACTATTGAATGCTTGCTTACTTCACATATTTTTGTTGAAATTATTGGGAAGTTACATAATAACTGCTCTTTGTTATGCTAAATTCTGATTTTGTTTCATTTAAATCGTTTGTTCCATTGTGCATTTGCTTCAAATAATCTTTCATAGCTACAGTATATTTGAAGGGACTATCTCAGCTGATTGAAGCACATTACATTACATTTACAATTGTTACACATAAATACAAATAAGACAGATGTCATTGAACCAACAAAATCTTTTAAAAATGGGCAAAAAAAGTGAACAGTGTTTTCAGAGAGGGGAAGTCCCCTTTCACCCCACTTACTGCTACCTATATATACCAACTCTAAGATTACACAACAGTAGAGAAAAGAACTTTCCTTATCCCACTGACTGCAGTGTAAGTGAATGGAGCACAAATAAAACACACTAGGATGGACTTACTTGAATCCTAAGCAGCATTCAAGCAAATAATCTTTGATCAAATGTTGCAAACTGAATTTTGATTACAACAGGTTTAATGTAACGGTTGTAACCATTGTCTTGTCTACACTTCACAATTATTTATGCTCAAGTACTTAGGAAATAAGCATCCAAATAAACTGGAAGTTGCAGATGGATAGACCTTGTACTTCTCAGTATTAAGCCTTTGAATGGGATCCCCTCCTCCAAACGAAGTCACTTCATTTGTCAAAACCTTTGTTCTGCACCTTGGCCAACGTCTTCCCTATCCTGATCATGTGTCATATGAAGTCAAGAAAGTGAATCATAGGCTCAGTACCCTCAGTTAAATGGTTTACAACAAACTGTCCTGCAAGCAAGGTCAGAGCTGGTACCCTTCTCCCCATGTGCCTCCAATTAGGCAGCAAGCTAAACAAACTGATCCCATATGTCCTGCAAAAGAGCACCACTGTAGTGCCAACTGAATGCTGGCAAATGACTACAAAATGAAGTCTATCCAGAAACCCACAAAGGGATCTCATTAGCCTTAACTCATTCTACGAACTTGAATTGGACTTATGTGCTTGTGGACAGCCAGTTTAAACTCTTCTAGATTCCACTAAGCTTCAACAGACTTAACTTTTATCTGTGCATTCCTTAGACTGAAAACCTTTGCATAATGCTACAATTCTCGAATTTTAAAGCTTGTCTAAAAAACACACGTGTTGGCTGCTTTGTTCTGGACTTACAAGTATTTCTCTAGTGAATTGTCTTAATAAAATCCTGGTGGCTAATCATCACCATACTAGCCAAAGTACTCCAGTACATTAAGTGGACTGCTCTGCAACAAATACAGATTCTGATATTACATAAAAACTGAACAAGGCAACTAATCTGACCATTTCACAACCTATCTATAAGTTACAGGTCTTGCTTAACCAGCGGTTCCTTTTCCATACTTCAAAGAACTGACTTATGTCAATTGTTTGGCGAATGTTTGTCAATTATTTGGTAAATGTTTACCCAATCCCCTTCTGCCTTTCATATTTCAATTGACTATATGGCACTGGGCCTATGAAATCAACTGCCTTTTCTGTTACAGCCCTAGGAGACTTGAGGTCTAATTCCAAAGGCCCTAATCTACAGGTGAGTAATTTTAAATTGTAATAAAGAGGTCATACATGGGCATGTTTGATTTAACAATCAAATTCTTCTACCTACTTTTAGCCATATGTTTATTACATCTTTAATCTTACATTTAATTGTTTCTGGTTTTAATTTTTATGTATGGTGCTTGGTTTTCAACAGCTTTAACAACATTAAAGACATCTGCTCCTTACAGTCTTGAATTATATTACAGTTTTTGGTTGTACTCATTTAAGAATTTTATGCCAGTCATCCATTACAATACCTGTGAAAATACTTCAGTTTAGCTGGGGTTTTTTTTGTTTTTTTTTGCTGTCCACACTGAATCTGCAGTCTTTACA